>NW_004949158.1:1644150-1672676 GCF_000317375.1 Microtus ochrogaster
GAGAGAGAGAGAGAGAGAGAGAGAGAGAGAGAGAGAGAGAGAGAGAGCAGCCCCCATCCCTAGTATGGATGCCATAGTCTTCTTATAACCACCAAAGTGAGGTGCCAACATTTCTGCCAAATTCACCTAATGAGAAGCCAACAAGACCAGTCCCCATACAGAGACAGTGCCCTAAATGTAAATACCCGGAGACCACAGGGCACCTGGTGATGAGGCTTTGCCCCTGCCCCATCATTTTGTCCGTGTCTAAAAAAAGCATTGGCTTCTCATTCCTCTAAAGACAACCGCTAGGATTCTCCACCCGCAGCTCTGTGGCCAGCTGTCTCCTTGTTCGTTCATGGATCTTTATTGCGCACTTGTGCCCCATGAAGTACCGCAGGTAGCTGGATAAATAATTGCATTTGGGGGACAGGAGCCCAGAATGAGAAGACACAGGGCAAGAGGCCAGAGATGTTACCCACTGAGTGAATTCACAGGCTGACGACAAAGAGATGTCAGTCAGCAGCGAGCGTGAATGTTCTAGCTAGTGGGGAGAGGGAAAGCAAGACGTGGGGAGAAAGAAAGAATGGGGGACAGATCCGAAGCTGATGGAAGTGGCGTGGCAGTTACCCGAGCAGGAGGAGGGTACGGCACAGGTGAATGGGACTCAGGAAAAAAAATAGCCCTCAACACAATTTGGACTGAGGCTGAGAGCGCCTCTCTAAGGTTTAGGAGGAAGCCAGGTTTGAACATCTGCAGAGCCTGGAGAGAGAAGCAGGTCAGGACCAGTACACCAGTACACACAGGGTTAGTGTGATAGTGATGGTTCTGCTTAGTTTTTAATTTTACAGTAATCTGCTAGGCGCACACACCACAGGCCAATGTCCAAATGTCAGCAACTGATACTACAGCAAAGGGCAGAAGAGCCAAGGGGATGGAAACCCTCCTTTGGCAAGGTCAAGACCACAGTTCTTTTTCATTGCTGTTGCTTTGGGGTTTGGTTTTTTTGCTTGTTTGTTTCAAGACAGGGTTTCTCTGTGTAGCCCCGACTGTGCTGGAACTCACTCTGTAGACCAGGCTGGCCTTGAACTCAGAGATCTGCCTGCCTCTGCCTCCTGAGCACTGTGATTAAAGGTGTGCGCCACCACCCCTAGACCACAGCTCCTTAAGCTTTGACTCACATTGTCTTTTTACCCAAGAACTTTGTATTTAACCCCAAGTATACAAATATATAAAATAGACAGGCAAATCAAACATTTAAAGATAATAAACCATGAATTTACTTTAAAATAATTCATAGGTAAAATCCATAATATATATGTAATTTTAACACTTACTAAAGGCAAAAACAAATTGGCACACTAGTGAAACATATATGTCTATTTTTACATAAGGTATGAATGTTTAGTATCAGACTAAAGGGCATAGGTTTTAGGGATTGGTAGATATCTTTATTTTGTTTTTTAAATATGTGCTTATCTTTTTGTTGGTTCATGCACTTGACTTCAGTACCCTCAGGAGGTCAGAAGAGGGTGTCAGATCCCATGGAGCTGAGGTTACAGACAGCTATGACCTCATGGCACTGGGGCAGGGAATCAGATACACTGCGAGACCAGTATAAACTCTTAAACGCTTGGCCATCTCCAGCCCTGGATATGTTGACCTTATAATTATCAGCACTGACAATACGTTTACACAAATATGCAATACAAAATAGCAGAAGTATCTTTAGCACTTGTTACAGAAATTGTTGGGCAGTCTATCCTAATTTCAAGCCAAAATTGAGTTTTATAAAACTCAAGTCAGCAGCTCAAGCAAGTTTTAAAAAGTTTAAATGTATTTTTATTGTTACATGTCAAAGGAAAATTTTAGAACCTTTAAATTTATCATTTTTGGGATGTGTGTGTGTGTGTGTGTGTGTAGTGTGTACGCAGGCGTTCATACCACACTCGGTGTATGTGTGGAAGTCAGAAGACAATTTTGTGGGACCATTTTTCTCTATCCTTATTTACAAGGATTTTAGGAATTGAACCCAGGTCACCAGTCTTGCCTGACAAGCACCTCTACTGGCTGAGCTATCTTGTTGGCCCATTAAACAGCAATCTTTAAAATCAAACAGTCTAACACAATATAATCCAAAAACATAATAATTCCAAACATGCACTCTGAGGAATGACAATAAAAAAAAGCATCAAAAGTTTTTATTTTCTGTAAGTAAACCATTACCCTTCTATAAAAGCATAAAACTATGTGTGTGCAGTAAAAACAACACGAGTCATAACATGCTGTAGTCTGAAATCTGAGCTGAGGTTTTTTACACCATGTTGCATGATTTGCACATTGTATTCAGAACCAAGGCTGCAGTGAAGCCACACAATGCCACGTTGGCAGGTGATGCCAGAACTATCTCAGATCTGTTACAAATTGGATTCAGAAATAATTTGGGAGCATTGCTTGTTCAGAAACATTTTACCATTACCAATTTTTTCACACATTGAGTTAGGAGACTCTCCTATGTATTCACATGCCAGCTTAAGAGTCTGGTGTTTGTACAATTGTTGCATTATCATTCATTATTATCATTATCACCATCGTGTGTGTGTGTGTGTGTGTGTGTGTGTGTGTGTGTGTGTGTGTGCCGGTGCACAGGAGTGTTTAGATGTGGCAGTATGTAGATGGAGGCTATAGATCAATCTCCAGTGAGGTTACAGTGTGTTGTGCTTTCCCCCCGCCCCCCGAGACAGGGTTCCTTGCTAGCCTGGAGTTCTCCAAGTAGTCTAGGCTGACCAGCCAGAGAGCCCCAGAGATCAGCCTGTCCCTGCCTGGCTTTTTTAAATGGGTTCTGGGGATGAGACTCAATCTCTCTACTTACAAGGCCCGCACTTGACTGACGGAGCCATCTCCTCAGCCCCCAAGTTCTGATTTGAATGGGCTCCAGAACGCAAGCCAGGTATTGCCAGGCAAGATGCACCATCCCATAGAAGGAAAATGTACTCATAGTCACAGATGCTGATTCCACAAGCTGGGAGTCAGAAGGTTTGATGGAGATGCTCTGTGCCCATACTGACCTTAAACAGGGAGTTCGCCTCCACGTTTCATAGTCTGTTACTTCTTCTTCAGACTTAAGGGTCTAGGGAAGGTTAATGAGTGCACTCCCCCAAGCCCTTGATTACTATTTGAGTGCATGGCTCTGTGGCTCCTCCTGAGCTTCTGTCCCAAGAACACAGAGCAATAAAGAGGGCCGGGCTTTGAAATACACGCCCCCCCCCCACCACTTCTGCACCTGGGTGGTGATTGCTGACAACTCGCTCCTGCTCTTAGAGCTGAGGGTCTCAAGTGCAAACACCGCACTTGAGAATCACCCTAGGATAGCCCCACACACACACACACACACTGCCGTCTCTCCTTAGACGGGTCTTTCCCAAGTTGACTCAACTTGAAGTCCTGTTCCCTCAGCCTCCTGGATGCTTGGATTGCAGGCATGTGCTACCATGCCCAGCTACCCAGAACCCTTCCAAAGTCAGCAGCTGAGGCTCCCTCCCAAAGGATGATTTGTTTCTCATCCCTGTTTCTCAGGGAGCCCGGGTGGGGGCTGGATGGGGCTCAGCCTCATTGTTTCTTTGAACAAACCAAGGGACCCAGAGTCCTGCGGAGTGGGAGACCCACCTGTGTCTCTCCAGAACAATGGCAGTTGTTCAGGAGTTGCCCAAGGAAGGCTCTCTACCCCACAGTCACCTGATAGAGCCATCATCTCTGACTCACTCTGGGTCAGAGTGAAGCCCGGGGACCTGCACCTAAGACTTCCCTAGCTGGCCGGATGCTACAGGTTTGTGTTCATTGCCCAGCAGGGGAGCTAGAAAACTCAACACCCTTCTGTCACTGGGGTCCTTTGGGAAGGCACTGGACCCCTCTCATTATTTAGGCTAGAATCATAGCGGTTACTCACAGGTGATGGCTGAGGCGTTGGTACAAACGGTTCCTTTGTTTTGCTCACTGCCTGAGTGTTCTGGGTGTGTGTCTCCCATCAATGCATTCTGCTCTGGTCTCTTCGGTGGGGTACAGTATACAGGGCACAGCCCTGTGTGGTCACAGATGCCCCATCAAAGGGTGTGCTTGGAGATAATGAAGACCTGGGCCTGCTCTGGAGTGTGCCTCAGAAATCCACTCAAAGAACAAAACCACGCAGTTTCTAAATCAGTCATTTGGGCTGGTTCAGCATGAAAGGCTCTGATGAGCGGGGACTGATTCATCCCTTCTTGGTGTTCTGAAGAACCCTGAGAATGCCGTGGACTTCCGGTGTGAATAACATAGTTTCCCCCATAGTTGCCAGCAAGGCCACCCCTGAAGTCACACTGCAGAATGACTTGGTGTGGCTGTGGTAGAGACACAGGACCCCTGTTTGTCTAGCCGGGAGCCTGTGAAGTTGGTAGCTCAATGTGTCCTGAGTCAGCCTCACACAGCCAAGCCTCTGTCTTCTCCCTCGCTCTGCTTTTGCAAGGTCGCCATGGTGACTTCCTGTCCTCGGTATGTCAAGGTCTATCAGAGCCAATCGGCAGCGGCAGGTGCAGATAAGGGTCTCTAAGCAGGAGTGGCTGTCGTGCAGCCTGCCACCGCCAAACACAGCATTGATTCTCGCCCGTGCCAGTGCCCATGAGGACAAGGGAGGCTGGGGGAGGAGGGAGCCCTTTCTATATTTAGCTCCCGCACTGGGTTCGTCCCAGTGGACGCTTAGAAAGAGGCTGACTTCCAGCCGTGAGAAGGTTTAACATCCCTGAATTAGGCACAGCCTACAGAGGGCTGCAGTTTGCCCATTGAGAGGGTTAAAAGAGGTGTATATGAAGAAAGCAAGGGCATGAGAACAACCAGAGGAACTGCTCCTAAAAGCTCCTCCCCCACCTCAGAATCCACACTGCTGGACTTGGAAGGAGGCTCTGGGGGGAGGAGGGGCAGCAGAGAGGGCTCAGGGCCTGAGCATGGAGAAACCCAGGAGGGGCTACTTAGGGGTGAGTTTGGTTCCTGAAGCACTGCCCCCAGTGGAGGCAGAGCTGGGGGCAATTGAGCATTTGCCCTCGGGTCCTAGTAATGACCCTCAGGGAGATCCCAACTTCGGGAGAGCAGGGCAGACTTGAGTGATTGGGAATTGAGGTTAATGGCCAACCAGCCTGAAAGCTGTGCTCTGAATGCCCCACTTCACACCCTCCAAAGACACATGAAAAGGGTTTAGCACACCAGAGTCAGTAAATTGTTTATTTGCCTGAATTCACCAGGTAATTGCATGTCCCTCTGCTTGCTTCTGCTGTCTGCACTGGGCTTTCTAGAGAGATAAGCAAAGGCAAAATGAGGGTTCTGGTCTCCTGAGGCTCTTAAGCTCTCGGTAACAGAGCAAAAGAAGCAAAAGGATGGGCCAAGACAGAGGCTCATGCAAATGAGAGTGATGGGAACTGGAGGAGGGATGGAAAGAGGAGCTTCCAATGGGTCTGAGGGCCTCATAGTCCCTCCTGCCTGTCTAGGGCATGTAGTGTCTCCAGCAGGCCTGGCATTCTGTTGGGATATTGACAATGTCAGGTGAAGGGTTCTGAGCACGTAAGACTTGTCCATAGTGGCAAGTGACCTGTACTTTCAAGAATAAGCAGTTCCGTGTGTGTGTGTGTGTGTGTGTGTGTGTGTGTGTGTGTGTGAGAGAGAGAGAGAGAGAGAGAGAGAGAGAGAGAGAGAGAAAGAGTGTGTTAATTGTATATCCATAGGTTTCAATGTATGCAAATATGTATTGTTAGTGACACTTATTGAATGTCCACTGTTCCATCACTCCACTGTGTTGAAGATTGGCAGGGAAATATATGAAGGTAGCAATCATATTATTATTAAACATCTGTACTATATTAGACGCATGACTTTCAGCACATCTAATTGACACCACACAACAACCTCAAGGTGTACGCTGTTATCTCTACTTGACCACTGGAAAAACTAAGGGTCAGACAGGTTAAACTTGCCCAAGGGCACAGAAGACAGAGAGGAGCTAGTGCCGCTCAGATTTGAATCTAAAAGATACCCTGGCTCCAAAGCTCCAAACCACCGACTGCCATGCCAGAGAGCTGTGAGCACACAGGACAGGCACATTCTCACACTGCTGTGCCCACCAAACCATGAGCAGGTGGGAGTGGGGGTGGAATCTACTGGTCTCTACCCAGGAAGGCGCTGTCAAAGGCAGCATCCTGCCAAGAGCTGCGAGGGAGATGCTGGAGCCCTGTCTTACCCACACTTCCTGTCTTCCTTCTCATCCATGCTTTCCTTTAGCCCAGGACAGCTCCTCTTCCTCCAAACTGCTCCCCATTACCACAGCCTCCTTTCCCTGAGAACCGCTGGTTTCAAGTGTCCTGTTAAGTCCCTTGCCCCTCACCTGCTCCTTCCTCCACCCCTCCAGCCCCTGAATGCTACATTCTTGAATTTCAGTATACAGCGCTCCATATATTATCTCCCCCAAAGACCAGGGCCCAGGTTGAGATTGGCTTCCTCGCCTTATCAGTTTGAGCCCTGGCCTATCTTGGGGTGCTGGCCAGACTCTGAGAGCAGGTTCCCACTGCCCCTCCATTCTCCTATGGCCCCTGCATGAGACTGGGCTAAGGGAGAGGCTGTATCTTGCTCCTGTGCTTTAGTCCAAGCACACTGGCCAGGCTGGGATCCGCTGTCTTATTTGGCTTTGTTGCTGTCTGATAGAGTAGTTTCTGGTTCCTCCACTGTTTCTGATAGAAAATAAAGCTGTACCTTCATTCAGATCTCCCCAAGCTCGTGTGGGAGTGTAAGTCAATAAACTCAGCACTCAGGAGGTTGCAGAGGAAGATCAGGAGTTCACAACCACCCTTGGCTGCATAGAGAGTGAAGCCAGTCTGAGCTCAGGCCATGCCTCAAAAAGCCAACTCAAACCAAAAACACATGCTAAGTTCCCTTCTTATCAGATCTGAGCAGATATCCAGATGCTTCCAGATTATTTAAGGCTCTGGAGTGTATGGGGGACCATGGGGATGCTGCTTTCAGAGACTGGCCACGAGGGCTCATATAACATGTCAGGTTCTCCAGCCTCGAATTAGGTGAAGACTAAGACTTTGGGACTCTGTGTCCCTCCCTTCTTCCACCCTTTTCTCGGATATTTTGAAGACGAGGCTCCTGGCTCAGCACAGAGGTAGTATCCTAAACTTGATGCTCTGCTGTCACGTTCATTGTCCTGACCTATGGCTCATCTCTCATCTTGAAGCAGCAGCTTGAAAAATTCACTGAATTTATCTTGGGGTCCCTATTGCCCAGTTAGGGACCTTCTGCATGTAGCAAGGACACTAGGAATATTGCTGAAGGAATAAATGAAATGCCTTGGTCTCAGAATGCAGGCCTGGTTTTCTGTTACAGATGGAAACTTATGCTAATAAGTGTTGATCTTGCCTCAAACTACAAATCAAGCCTTTCGGAAGGGCAGCTGATCTCACCGCGTGTTGCATAGAATATCATCAATTCTGGGCACACAAGACTTGCTCAATAGAAGCTTGTTAAAATAAATGGAATAGAATACAACATATCACCCTTTGGACTCTGGGGGCAACTGCCTAGATATGTAGGGGCAAGTGGCCATTTAGCGCTAAGCACCTGACTTTCTATTGGCTCTGGGAACTGATCTGGCTGAGCCTTGGGATTTTGCTCCTGGATAATAGCTAACAGTAACTGCTTTATACTGGATGTCTAATATGTGACATTGCTGTGACAAATTCTTTACTTCCCTCATCTCATTTAATCCCAATAACAATCCTTCTACATTCTCTTACTCATCCAGCCAGCCAGTATTTCCTGAGCATTCAGTGTTTGCCAGGCACTGGGCATTTGGTGGTATACGAGATAAACAGTTTTGTTCTCCCTGTTGTACAGATGAGAAAATAGACTCGGGGACTCAGTAACTTGCCTGCAAACTTGTAAGAAGCAAGACTGTATCTATGGTCAGGCAGAAGGGCAGATGCCAGTAGTCCCCGCTGCTCACATGGCTGAGGCAGGAAGAGTACTGAAATCCAGGAGAGCAAGGCAGCCTGGGCAACATAGGAAGATTTCAGTAGAAAATAAGATGGAGGAGGGGATGTCTACATGGTTTTCTCCTCCACATGATCTGTGTCTTTTGTAAGTTTGTGGCCGTTTTGGGAGACAGAGATTGCAGTTTGGCTCCTCTAGGCTTTAGCAAGACTTTGTGTTATAGGTGTTTGGCAGGGAACCACACCTGTCACCAGTCCCTGAAGTGATTTCCCTGCATTCTGGAAGGTGATACAAGCTACGCTGCTATACCCTGTCTGGGGCACAGCATCATGGGTGCCTCCAAGACAGAAAAGAGAAAGCTGTTTTTTGCCAAACACTACCCAATAAAGTGAAAGAGGGAGGGAAGACTTGGCAAGTCTGTAGAGAGGGGCATAGCACCCTCCGAGTGCTATACCACTAGCACCCTCCGAGATCTCTTCAGAGCATAACACGGATGCTGCGGTCCTCCCCCAAGAGCTCACATGGAAACTTTAGACTGCTGCCTTGGAGCATCACCCTCCCCTGCCAGCCATGGGGCAAACCATAGCCAAGTACTATGACATGTACACACACACACACACACACACACACACACACACACACACTCACACACACCTACACACGTCAATATGTATCTGGGAAATTCAAAGCAACTTTCCAGGTTTGACTCCTAAGGGAGTCTGGGAGGCAGCTTGTGGGATTCAATCTCTTTTGTGTTAGATCCATTGTAGTTGGCCTCGCCTCGCAAGCATGAACTCATAGCACTCGTGTCTGTATTGTGGTCAGTGTGATTGGTGCTTGGCCTTTCTGAAGACACATCCTTGTTGTCACCTAGAATGGGATGCATAATACCAGGGATGCCCCACCTCCCCAACCCAGCCCGAGCTCCAGGCTGAGAAGAAGAACTGTTTCCAGACTCTTCAAGCAGAAGGATGAGAAGCAGAGGGTGGATGGGGCTACCCTGCTAGAGGGTACTGTGGACTGGAGCGTCAGTCCTTTTCTGTTCCTCACACTGAACCACCCACGGGATCAGGATTCTAGCCGCATTTCATAGTAGAGGCACTCTAGGCTCGGGAGACTGTTGTGGCAACAGTGACAAACAGGCAACTGGGCGAATGAGCCAGGAGACTGCATGAACTTTAATAGTGATCACCATGCTCATGATAAAGCCACTCTGGGGCTAGTCGTGGGCTAGAGGTTCTTTAGGGGTGAGAACAGAGCCACAATCACTAAGGATGGGAGGCCTGGCGGAGATTGGACAGCACTCTCTCCTACCACAGCTGTGAAAGGGATGGGCCTGGATAATGTCACCCTGTCCTTTGCGCTCATATGACAGTCAACCTCACTGTTGACAGGGAAAAGACCATTTGAGAGGGTGCTGATCCCTCACAAAGCTTAGTCCATAATGAGGGAGACTAAGGAGCTGCCACGTTAGGCTGGTTATGTAACGGAGAGCTGAAGCCACCATGATTGTAGGAGTGTTCTTACCCAGACTCCTGCTCCCCAACTTGCTGATGAACTCCATAACCTCAGCCTTTTCCAGGAGAGTGTCTAGGGTCTCCTCTTTCTTTTCCCTCATTGTGCTCCCCTGTCCATCTCCCTTGGACCTCAGCTCCTACCTGGCAAGACCTTTACTTTGTCATTTGTTAAACAGCAACAAGAACCCAGACTTAGCCGGGCGGTGGTGGCGCACGCCTTTAATCCCAGCACTCGGGAGGCAGAGGCGGGCGGATCTCTGTGAGTTCAAGGCCAGCCTGGTCTACAAGAGCTAGTTCCAGGACCAGCACCAAACCAAAGCTACAGAGAAATCCTGTCTCGAAAAAAAAACCCAAAAATAAATAAATAAATAACCCAGACTTACTGCCACGGTGCTGACCCACTGGTGTTTTCACGACCTCATGCTTACATCTTATGCCAACCCCAGGACCTGAAAACAACAGATCCATCCTGGCCCTCAGGAAGCCCTCAAGGTAGATGGCCCTGTGCCTCCAGTGGTAATCTTGGGCATCACTGTCCTGAGATGACTGGAGCAGCCACAGGATCTCAGAGGTGTAGCCTTGGAAGTATGATGAGCAGCTTGAGATCAGTCGCCCCTGGCAGGTAGTCCCCAGAGGGCCCCTGCAACAGCTGGCTAGACAGGCGGTCCTGGGAGGGCACCTCCAACAGCTGGCTGAACTTCGCAAATTCGGTTTTGTTTCCCACTCTGCTCTGATAAAGAAAAGGGAAGACTAAGATGATGAGTTGGAAGAAATAGAGGCCTTCGCTCTCCAAGTCCCCCATCCATCATCACCACCTCAGGGAGGGCCATCGTGGTCCCTACTTGACAGACAAGGCCAATGAGAGGATCCATAGCTTGCCAAAGCTAGGAGACAAATCCAGCAGTCCAGTTTCGCCCAGTGTTCTTGTAAGAACACTCTGAGTTACTATTCTTGTTGCTGACAAGAAGAGGCTAATGAAGAAGCATTTGTTTTGGCTCAGGGCTCAAGAGATGTGGTCCATCATGACAGTAAGGCAACCACTGAGTGGGAACCCACTAGATCATACCTTAGTCAACCCCAAAGCAGAGGAAGCGGAGTCCCAGTACTCAGCTGACTTTCCCCTTTTCTCTTTCTTGCCAGTCGGGCCCTGGCCCGTGGGATGATAGTGACACTCACATTCAGGGCAGTCCTTCAATGAATCCTTCTAGAAACATCCTCAACAATACTCCTAAAGTCAGGCCTCACTAATGGCCTGGCTGTTTCTTAATGAAATCAAGTTAGTGATCAAAACTGATGATCACAAGTATCTGTAGACTGATGAGGCTGGATAGCAAGACATGTTGTATTTGAAGACGGAAGACCTCTGACATCCCAACCTATTTGCTGATCTAAGGCATTTTTTTTTAAATAAAAGGTATATCCTCCTTTACAGTGAGAAAATATTTAACCAGCCTTCGGATTCCTTATGGAGAGAGGATACTGGGTGCATTTCTCTGTGCACAGATCGTCTGGTCTCTTCCTGTATCTCAGTTGTGATCTATTGACCCCTCCACCTTTGACGTTTCAGCTCTGCATCCCAGACCTGTTCAGCTCTCCGTTCCAAACCTGAATGCATCCCTAGTCCTTCACCAGTCACACACAGAGCCACACGCTCCCCAGCCACTGCTCCTGGATAGCCTTATGTTTGCATTGGCACTTGACATCCACCTGCTCCATATACTCATATAAGGCCTGAGTGCCCACACGGAAGTGCAAGCATCTAAACATTCAGAACAGTAAGAAGAGGCCACAGAACTAGAGACAGTCGAGAAGATGCTCAGGTTCGAGGCCCAGGAGCCTGGTCAAGGCCTAGGGGAGTGAAATTTTTTTTCTGAGAGCTGAGACAGGACCCAGAACTAACTCTCTTCACTATTCTGTAAGAACCACCAGGCAGAGAAGCAGAAGCCAGGAGCCTTCTGTGAGGTGTCTGGCAACTCTCACCAAAAATGTCCCAAACACTGACCTAATGCTGGTGAGGACTTAAGTCTCTTGTAGTTACTGGGCAGGGCACATGCTGGTAGACGCTGGTGCATGTCCTTTATTAACCAGCAAAAGTCGAATGTCGTTGTGCGCATGCCTCTTTTCTAAGCACAGGGATACAACAGACAGGACACTTCCTGCTGCCTCAAGGGCCTTGCAGTCTGGTGTAGAGTTGAGGCCGTAGTAGCAGCTTCTTAAGCCCAGAACTTGAACCACTTATATGTGTTGGTGGATTTGGTCCTAGTTATAAACCATAAGGAAAACATTAATAGTATCAATAATGCTATGTTAATAGTATAGATGGTATTTTGAGGCACAGAAAGGTTAAGTGACGTGTCTGAAGTTTTATAGATCATAAATAAAGGGCCAGCATTAGAATCCAAACAATGATTCTCACATTCTCACAAGCCACACAATGTAAGCCAATATTTGATGGCAGCACTCAGGGAAGATCTCGCCTCCCTTTTTGGCACAATGCTTCAAAGGTTACGGAGCCTTTAAACATACTTTCTTAAGCTCACTTGAGCCCACTAGCCATCCTCTGAAGCTGAACTCATGATTCCCATTCTAGAGAGGAAATGGATGTAGAAGTTTTAAGTAAAATGCTATCTTCTAGATAGCTAGTAAATATCAAAGATGGGACTCCAGCCAAGCTGTAAGGTCCAGATGGTGCCATGCTCTCTGTCAGAATCAGGCCCACTCATTCTTTCTGGGCCTCAGAAGGACCATGCCTGCTCTCTTTTGACCTCTTATTTATGCGCTGTGAACTATGCACTATAGCGTTAAGTAAGGGTTTTTCAAACCCAGTTTTATTTTGTATCCATCCACTACATTCCTAACTTCTGAGCCCTTTTCCCTGCTGCAGGGCGATCACACCTCCTTCCCTGTGCCAAGGGAGGGACTCAAGCCATGTGCCGAATGTGTCCCACAGTGCGCAGCCCTCTAGCCATTAAATATCCTCCTCGGGATTTCTGAAAGTGATTTCGCCCGAGAGTGGGGACAGCAGGGTGGCTTCCTGTACTCTTCCTCCCTGGCATTTGACCAAGCTTTCTTTGAAGAATGCTTTTGCACACCGGATGTGGCGACAGATCCTGGACTCTCCTCACTCCAGGAGCTCTCAGGAGGCATGGTGTGCCAGGCCTTCACACTGAGCCTGGGAAGGAGCTTGTACCATTCACAGCTTCCGGGCCACCCACTGGGTCCCAGGCTATCCCCAGGGAAGCAAAGGAAGCCATGGAGAGCAGATGGAGAAGAGCCTCTCAGCAGCCCCTCCACTCACGCCAAATAACTCACTAAGGTCACTGACGTAGGAAACATGCCAGGGTTGATATCAAGGCCCAAGAGCTAGAATCCAGCTCCCCAGGGAAAGGGAAATGAAAAATAAGACTAAACTGTCCTCCCACACGGCTGTCATTAAAACAGTGCTCGGTATGTCACAGATATTTTTGCTTCGTCTCCAAATAATTTGTTCTTCCAACTTAAATTTTTTTTAATTTAATTTCTATTGCTTCTTCCTCCACCTCCCCATTTGTTCTATGAGGCCAAGGAGACTGTGGTGTGTATTCCATGTCCCGAGGGCCTCCCCTGAGCGTCAAAACTTATGCAGTCCCCACCCCCAGGCTGCTTTTCCCATGAGGCTGAGTCCTCTGTCCTCCCCTTCCTGCCCTGTTCCTCCCGCATCTTCCTCCTGTTCCTCTCTTCTCTCCATTCTCCTTTATTCCTCTTCCTTTTCCATAACTCTCTTACTTTACCCTTTTCTTCCTTCCTCCCCCTCTCTTCTGATTTTCTTCCTCCCCTCCCTCCTCCTTAATCTCTGCTCTGTTTCTTCCCTCTCCCTTCTGATTTCTTCATCCTTGTTCCTCCTTTCCATTTTCTCCTCCTTTCCATTGCCCTCCCTCCTCTTCTTCCTTTGCTTTTTAAAAATTGCATTGTGTGTGTGCGTGCGTGTGTGTGTGTGTGTGTGTGTGTGTGTGCATGTGTGCATGTAGTGGTCAGAAGACAAGTTATGGGAGCCAGTTTTCTCCTTCCACCTTGTGAGTCCCAGGAATTGAACTCAGGTCATCCTCAGTCTTGGCAGCAAGTGTCTTTACCCTCCTCTTCCTTTCTTTTCCTCCTGGTCTTAGGAAGAAAGTCTGTCAGCATTTACCAGGTACCAGCTACTGTCTTAGCTACAGTGACACTGAGTTCCTTTTGTTAACAAGGGACACATGCGCACGTGCGTGCGCGCGCGCACACACACACACACACACACACACACACTCAATGCACATGACTTAGTAGCTTCAAGCCAAGTGCCAAGAAAGAGATGAACCTGTGTAGAGTGGGAAGCAAGGCAGCTTTAGCCAGAACTATGAAGCAAGACCTCTGAGGAAGGACTGGCAGAAAGTCAGTAGCAGTGGAAAGTTGGGGAGCTAGCCCTCCAGATGGAAAGGGAGCACTCCACACAGTGAGATACCCACCCTGGGAGTGAGCTGACATGCCTGTGAAAATAGGGCGGTCTCTCTGCTGCAGAGAGAGTGAGAGGAGCAGGGAAGAAGCTGCTGACAGCAGGAGAAGCCAACCAGACAAGAGGGCCTCCTGCTACCCACAGGCCCACCAAGGGTATGTGTGAGGTGTCATGACATTGGCTGGAAGGCTTCAAGTTGGGCGATTTGACCAGGTTTGTGTGTGAAATGAGTGCAAAATGACTCTTGGAGAGCCAGAAGGGTCGGAAGACCCAGCAGGAAGACTTAACTATGTGTGGCCTGGCTTTCTGTTGTCATCTCCCCCTCAACAAGCTGCAGCTGCCTGTCTTGTTCAGTACTGCTTCCCTCATGCCCAGGATAGTGGAGGCACTCACAATTCTTTTCTAAGAGCAGAACTCCCACCTCTGACCAGGTATGAATTGCTGCTGGAGGCTCCATGGCCCTTCTCTAAGAGGCACTTGTACAGAGGTCTGAAGACAGGGTCTCAGAAAGTTGGCAGACAGTTCAGGACAAAGCTACTATGTGGTAGGTCCATCAAGAGCCCAAACAGAGAGAGAATCAGGGCCCAGATGAGCTTTCTGAACAGGACCAGAGTAAGCTGGAGATTCTGTCTGCCAGGGATTTGCCCACGTGGTTCCTCCGCCTATTACACTGATTCCACCCCTCATCTTACTTGATCATGGCTGGAATGTTCTTCAATCCCAGATTCTCTCTGCTGCGAAGCTTGACCCAGTCCATATGCCCAGCTTGTGAGACCCAGGCCTTTCTTTCTTTTAAGGCTTTTTCACACAGCTTTTAAATTGTCTTGTACATTTTTTTTTTACCTCGTGCACACTCCTCCCAAGGAAGCTGGCTGAGGGAAGACAAAGGTGGCATCTGATTCATCCCTCAGCTCCCCGGAATGTAACGCAGTTCCTGGAACAAAGATGCTCAAAAAGTATTTGTGCCAGTGAAGAAGGAAGCTTGTCTCTCCAGTGGGCAAGGAGACAGACCCTCCCCACAGCTATGAATACACTGCTCATCCAACAATTGTGTATTGAGGACTTGCTATGTACCAGGCATTATACCAGGCTCTTGGAGGCACAACTGTCAGAAAGACAGACAGGTCCCTGCATGTACAGAGCTTCTGCAGTGATGAGGGGCCAGACAGAGCCCCAGAGTAAGCTAGTAAACCAAATGGCGATCAGTATAGTAAAGCGAGGGCCCGAGCATGTTGAGGTGGCATACTGATGAGTCTCCTGAGAAGACATTGATGGGGATGCCCTAAAGGACATGCAGGAGCCACATGGAGCTTCTGTGCCATGGAGCTCACCCCTCCAGCAAGATAGCCCATTCAGTGGGTCCCCATCTCCCTTCTGTATCAATGAGCCTCTTTAGAGGACTGATGCCCTTAGTACTCAATGCTTCCGTGCTTCTCCTACATCAAATGCAGTCCCTTTACTCCCCTTCTCCACCACAGACTTTCCCCTTTCTTTGTTTCTCTTGACCGCCAAAGCTCTTTGAAAGAACGGTCGGACTCCTCTGCTCAGTTTCCCCTCTTTTGTCTGTTTCACCTGGTAAACATATATTGTGTCACCCTGTGTGAAGTAGGAGGTCTCGGATTAGGAAACAGAACAAAGAATGGCTAAATAACCTAGCAATAGACACAGCACTAGCTCATGTCAAAGTGCCGAGGCAAGCTGGGCCCGCTCCTGAACTCTCCAGTGTAACTTTTCAGTTCCCGGCTCCCCAGCTCAGGGCTTCAGATGCAGCGCTTTCCTGAGGTTTCTCTCTGTGAGCAATCAGGTCCTCGAGGGTGTGGGTCCTGCCGTCGGGTTTCATCCCTTGTGTTCCCTGATACATCTCAGCGGTACTTAAGGCATCTCCCTGGCCCTTCCTTCCTCCTTAATGCTGTCTCTTCTCCAGGCTCTGGGGTAGCATGTTGTCCTCATCCCCCCTGCCTCATTGTTTGCTCCCCACCAATGGCTTGCTAACTTCTCTTTTTCTCCACCCAGGGACGTGGAGGAGCCTGAGCCTTTGCTCCAGCAGCGCCCACTACTCAGTCATCCCTTCTAGTCCTTTGGCTTGGGATACTCCAGCCACTGAAATGTTGGCAGGTTCAGGCCCACTGAGGAAGGAGAGCAGTCTGTCACTGGGGAGGTCACAGCGGTGCAGAACAGTTGGACTCCTGGGCACAGTCAGGCAGCAGAGAAAGGGCTATGCTATGGTCACCCAGGATTTTCTTTCTGCCTTTTAAGTCACTCTGGGAGCCCAGTGCAAGAGTTAGTGCTGCCCACAGTCAGGTGGGTTCTCCCTCCACAGGTAAACCGTTCAGAAAATGCTCTCGCAGGCACACCCAACGCTGGACTCTATTAATGCACTGTATTTCTTAATCCAATCAAGCTGTCAAAAAAAATTTATCACCACAGCCTTTCTTTCCCAAACTTGACACTTACCGAAACTATCTGAGCTCTTAGCATCTCTATTTAGGGATCTGGTAAATGTCTCAAACTGAACTTGTGCTCTCTGCCCCGCCCCCACTATGCTTCCTGCCCCTCTCATTTATCTCCTGAATGGAAAACTCCATGCGCTTAGGTAGACAAGCCGAAAGTCCTGGAGTCATCCTTGGCTGGTCTGCTATCTGGCCCTCCATTTCCAACCTCTCAGAAACATTGTGTTCCTTCTTTCTGGGCACATGCAAAACCTGACCATGTTTCTCTTCCCTGTTCCTACCACACTGGTGAAAACCACTGTCATTGCTGTATCACTGTATGACCACTGCTGCCGCCACCACCACCACCACCACTGGCATCCTGGACACCTTCCCTACTCATCACAGCAGCCAATGTAGCCATTTCCAAATTTAAATAAGAGAGTATCCCTATGTTCAGGTACAGGGATGAGGTTGTCACCATCTTTGCAGTGTCCCTAACATCCTCCATGATGTGACTCCCGTGGCCTCTCTTAATTCATCTCCTGCAGCACTTTTTTGGGTGCATCTGCCTCCATACTTTTTAGGTAGTCATGTCCTCATTAACAGTGATGTGTGTGCTTCGTGGCCTGGCCCAGGGAAGAGCAGCAGCATGCCGAAACATGACCCAAAAACCCAGCCCAGCAGCCATGTTAAACCCAGACAAATCCATCACATCCCCTGACATAAAGAGCCCTGATCTAAAGAGGTCCCAGTGAACAGCTGACCTCTGCCTCCCTCCAGCTTCCCTGCAAACACATCCAAAGAGAAGTTCTGCATCAGCAAAGCTGCCATCTGTGAGTGACAGGACAGCAGGCTGCAATGGCCACCTTTAGGGGGCTGCAGGGCTTCTGTCCTCTGGGTCTCCAGCTCACCAGACCCAGGGTTCAGCTTTTTTTCTCTTCTTTCTCTCAGAACTCGTTACCACCCCCTTGTTCCTTTCAAGCCTCCCTTCTCTTCATGCTGTAAAGAGGGTCCGGCCCCCGTGTCTTTGGCTTCTCCACGTCTGTGTCCCCTCATTGTCTGTGCTTCCCCGCACACTCACTGTCTGTTTGTCTGCCTCCTCTACAACCCCTGTTCCTCATCTTCGTGTTTCACCCGCATCCAGTTCTTTTTCACAAGCTGCCTTTTCCATTCTCTTCCCGTTTCACTCCTTCCTCTTCTGTCCCTACCCTACCACCGCTCTGGTGTCTGTTCTTGGTCTCTGGCCTTTGAAATTAATGATTCAGGTCCTCTGGCAGGTTTCTGGAAAGCCTTGCGCTTCTTCCTTCCCACCCCACAGGTTTTACTCTGTTCATGACTCCCTAATCGGGGGCCAGCCCGTTGCCAGTCCTGCCCCCCTAGCTCCTTGCCCTTACTACGGTGAGTTCAGGAAATACTCTTGTCCCTCCAGTCAGGATGACCTTGATCTAGGCCCACTGTGTTGACTTTTCTGGTGGCCTGTGGTCTCATCACTAGGGTGGGGATTTTCCCCCTGCTGTTAAGACTGACCTGCTCTTGGGTCTGCAATGCCATTGTTCTTCAAGGCTTTCTGCCAACTCCCTAAGTCCCCTGCATAAATGGTTTTCTGAGAGTCCATTCACATGACACCTTCCCAGGTCCTTCCAAATGATGCCCCACAGCACTTCCGTCTCGTATGGAAGCCCTGGGTACCATCTTTTCTCTTTTACAGCCAGTGTGTCAGGCAGCTTTGTAAGACATGGTTCATCTCTTTCTCTTCGGTCAGTTTTGAAATCTGGCTTGCTTGCTGCCTCTTCCTTTTCCAGAGAAATGAGTTTCCACAATGCCACAGCAGAGGAAAGAGGGCCTCTTCGCTGCTCTTTAGTTTTGGAGTCTGGTTAGCTTAGCAGTACCTGGTAGTGCTGTAGGCTCCTGAGCAGGTCTGTCTGGACCCTCACATGTGGCTAGGAAGAGTGACCTGTTTTCCGCCTTCGTCCGGATTTATCGTTCTCTCTATGATGCCCACTGACTGTACTGTCATTCTTCCCTGCCATCTCTGGGGAAACTTCTCCTGTCCCTTCATACTTCCAGCCCTGCCAGAGTGATAATTTCTTACACGGACACTGATGAGTTAAATGGGATTGTGCTGAAGAAGGGGCCTTAGAAACTGGAAAGCATGGCATGTAGCAGTTGCCCTATGGGGTGGTAGGAGATACGTCCTAAAAACCCTTCATGGAAGCCTGAAGCCGGAGACGGTTCCAGCCCTGTACACAGTATTTTTCCCATAAATATACACATAGGTTTTGTGCCTTTTTCATCTTAACTAAGCAGCACTGAGGCTGCAACTTTTGCAGTTTGAGGTGCGACTGCAAGACTAGCATAAATCTCGTTTTCCTTCTTCATAATTTCACAGATGGAAAATTTTGTTCTCACCACCCATCTTAGCGGTCTCAGTGTACAGTTCTTTCCCTTTCCTTATTAAAGAGAGAGCGTTTAACTCGAGGGAAGAGTTTGCATTGACCTTTCAGTGTATTTGGACTGCTGGCGTTAATAATTTTAACACTTTGGTCGTTACGTATAGTGTGAGTTCCTGAAGCACAAGCACTGTGGTAGCCATTCTTTCTAGTAGCTGAGACAGCAACTGAGTGAGTAACGGGGAGGGGGGTAGCATATACAGCATGGATACATGTCACAAAAGGATGGGTTGCATCCCGGCAGGATTAGAGTGGTGTGCCGGTTAGTTTCGTGTCAACTTAACACAAGCTAGAGCTGTCTGAAAGGAGGGAACCTCCCCTGAGAATAATGTATCCATAACATCCAGCCATAAGGCTTTTTGGGGGGGGGGGCAGGGTTTCTCTGTGTAATCCTGGCCTTCCTAGAACTCACTCTGTAGACCAGGATGGTTTTGAACTCAGAGATCTACCTGCTCTGCTTCCCAAATGCTGGGATTCAATGGGAAAGGCCCAGCCCATTGTGCGTGGTGCCATCCCTGGGCTGATGGTCCTGGGTTCTATAAGAAATCAGACTGAGCTAGTCATGAGGAGCAAGCCAGTAAGTGGCATCCCTCCATGGTCTCTGCATCAGCCCCTGCCTCCAGGTTCTTGCCCTGTCTTTAGTTTCTGCCCTGACTTCCCTCAGTAATTAACAGTGATGTGGAAACACAAGCCAAATAAACCCTTTCCACTCCAGGTTGCTTTTGGTCATGGTGTTTCACCACAGCAATAGTAACCCTGACTCTTATTTCATCCTACTACTCAGAGCAATGTGCAATTTTAAATTGGTAGATTAATTTATTTCTAGAATAGTCCATGTGTATTTTTGGACCCAGATTGACTATAGCTAACTAAAGTTACAAAACAGAAGACAGCGTAAGAAGGGATACCTCTTCACGGTGGCTTAAATGTGCTCTCGTAAGCCAACTGTCTAGGCCTGCATGGTGTTTCGAGTTGGCTTACCCTTCACTGATGTTTTACTAATCTGCACTCAGAACAATTTTATTTCCTGACGGCTGTGAGCAGGAGCGTGCTTGCTCCCCTTCCGGCTCTCTCACAGGCCTGGAGCTTAGCTTTCTGGAGGGCTCTGCATTAAGGGTGAAACATGGGTCTTCTGCTCTCTGCAGGGATTTCCTCCCGTTGCTGTGGCCCAGCATGGTTGACATCTCAGCTGAACGGTGCTCATCTTGGATGCCACAGCACCTTTACACAATAGGCTTAGTGGTACACACTAGGTGTATTGGGGGTCACAGCTGTCAATGATTTGCTTATTTTGTCACCCCCAGCACGTTGACTGAACCCCCCTATTTTCCATCTTGTTAAAATGACAATGAAGAGTGTTGTGAAAAGCCAGGAAGACAATGGGTAAAGTGTGTATTCCGTGCCTAGGATGTAGGTACTCAGAAAGTGTAACTATTTTAGTATTACCTCACAAGGCAGCCTCTGCATGGCTCTGAGCTGAAACTGGCCTCCCAATAAATTGAAGAGGGCCTGTTTCTGCAGTGTGGAGCCACACGGAAGTCTCTAATCCCTCTTGCACAAACCCTTCAAATGTCCAGAGACAGCTTTCATGTCCCCTCTGGGACACTCCATAGAAGTGTCTTCAGTTTCCTCCCCTGGTCCTCATATTTCCCGGTTTCCAGACCCTTTGTCATCTAGGTCACTGCCTTTTGTGAACATTTGTCAATGCCTCTCCAAAAATACAGCCAGCAGAACGGAAGGCAAGGCTTTGAATTTGGTCTCACCTGCCCAGAGGACAATGGGACAGTGACCTTGATCTGGATGGGGGGGGGAGGCAAAGCTCTCATTAGCGCGTGCTGGTGGGTCTCTCTGTCTCTCTGTTGAATGGGGGCTTAATGGTCTGCAACCAACTGAAAGGTTTTCCTATGACCCCGCCGAGCCTGTCCCCGTCATACTTGCCAACTTAACTTTTCCATGGCTGCAGTATTGGTGAGCATGTGTTCAGCTGCGCTCTATTAATTTTGACTATGAATTGAGATCTCTTTTTAATCTCAGTGCACGAGCAGATCAACACATTTCCATGTTCAAAAATCAAAAAGATACAAAAGGCAGACAATGCGAAGTCCCCCACAACATCTTGTTCCAGTCTGTCTGGTATTCCCTCCTACCACCTTGGCCATGATTACAACATTCTTAGTTTCTGATGTATCCTCTGGAGTCTCCTTTTACAGGTATAAAAGCACACCAATATTAGCCCCTATCTTTCACGTCTGTTTTACGGAACTGGTAGCATAGGATACATACAGCCCTGAATTTTGTGGTGGTGAGCAAGATTTCACCAAACAATACCTGAGGTCCCTTTGACTCTCCCTTCTTTTATCTGACATAGTTGCATGTTTCCCAGTCTTGTGACACTTGTATATATTATAAGCATGCCATCAATGTCTTTCTCCAAATGTTGATAGAAATGTTTAGAAAGCTGGGGATCTCTCACCATGGGCTTATCCCAGGCTTGGGTTATCATTTATCTTCAAACCCACTCTGAGGTGCATAGGATCCTGCCGTTCACTGGTACAACAATCAGGCTTGTTTTTAGTTCATGTCTCTCCTTATTCCCTGGATAGAGCAAACATCCATCTAATGTCTCATTAAAGAACTAGCTTCCTACCTGGGTGTGGTAGCACACACCTTTAATTCCAGTACTCCAGAGGCAGGCAGAGCTCTATGAATTCAAGGCCAGTGAGTTCCAGGATATCCAGGACTTCAGAAAGAGACCCCATTTAAAAGAGGGGAGGGAAAAGAAAGAAAGGGAGAGAGAGAGAGAGAGAGAGAGAGAGAGAGAGAGAGAGAGAGAAGAGAAAAGAAACGACAAGCTTCTTGGGGTTGAGGAAATGACTCACTCAGTGAAGTTCTCCGCATGCAAGCATGAAGACCTGAGTTCAATCCCCAGCCCCCATATAAAACCTGAAACATTGGCCTGAACCTATGATGCCAATACTGGGGAAGCAGAGACAGGAAGACGCATGGCACTCATTAGTCAGACAACACAACAGAATCAGCAAGCTTGGGTTGTGTGAGAGAATCTGTCCTAAAGATAAGGTAGAAAATGGTCGGAGAGCAAGCCTGGTGTCATCCTTTAGCCTTTGCACACATGCACACATGTGTCCACACGTGTGCACACACACACACGCATGCATACATGAATATGTGCAAACACACCCATGCACAGAACTATCTTACCAATCTATCAGTTTAAAGCAAAGGTTGTCAGCTAGTAAAGTTTTCTTTTCTCCTGAAGGACATAGGGCAGTGCCTGGAGACATTTCTGGTCTTTAGCTGACAAGGTTTGGAGGAAACTACAGGGCAAGGCCAGGGTATTGTTACATATTTTACAAAGAACAAGGTTGCCCACTGTCCCACATGTACACACCAAAGAATCTCCGGTTTCATTGTCTTTAGTGCCAAAATTAAGAAGTCTTGACTTAGAAAAAATTATCAAAATTAATTTTGAATTAGAAGATTAATGTCACTTGGCCTTGATAAATCCATGTTGGTCTTTATAATCATTACTTTCAAAAGATAGGCCAACATCCAATTGAGCTTTAGCAAAAGAGTATCCTCCAATTAAATTCGAACAGCATAGGGCCAGGCATATAACTGCACAGCAGAGACTTTACACACGATGCACAAGGGCTTAGGCAGAATCCCCAACATAAAAAAAGAAAGTCAACTAACTAACTAAGCCAGAACACTGTCTAGACTTGTGTATACCTCTCCTCTCTTGGGAAACAGCTCCCCATGGATACTCTTCTCCACAGGGATGCCTCGTGTCTGTGGTGACAGCTTCAGTTTGGGCTCCTTTCTCACCACTGCCCCCAACTCCAGCCAGAAATGACATTGAATTCATGGAGAGTTGGGAAGTCATGGGGAGACGCTAGTAACGAGGGAGTAGGTGTCGGGAAGGAGGCTCTTGTTCAGACTTTGCAAATGGCTGTTTCTCATCTAAGTGACTGTCCCTGATGTAACATCTCAAAAGCCTTGGCAGGGCTGCAGAAATAGCTCAACTGATGAAGTGCTTGCCTGAGAGGATCTGAGTTTGAGCCACAGAATGCACGTTAAAAAAAAAAAAAGCCAGATGCCGTGGCGTATGCTTGTAATCCCAGCTCCAGGGAAGCCGAGAAAGGCAGATTCCCAGGCCTTGCTAGCCAAACAGTCCAGCCTAACCATCGAGTTCCAGGTCAAATGAGAGACCCTGTCGCAAAAACCAAAGTAAATGGCACCTTAGAAATGACACTTCCGGATTGACCTGTGGCCTCTACATGTACCGGTATGCAT
Source organism: Microtus ochrogaster (assembly GCF_000317375.1). Lineage (NCBI taxonomy): Eukaryota > Metazoa > Chordata > Mammalia > Rodentia > Cricetidae > Microtus > Microtus ochrogaster. The sequence continues at coordinate 1,667,315 of NW_004949158.1, forward strand.
AGGTGAACCCCCACACAAGTGCATGTCCCCTCCCCCCACAAAATACCTTGACAAACAAAGGAGGTGGAGAGCATCCTATGCTTTCTTGAGAAAGCGTTGGAATATTCAAGAAAGATCCACTGGTAGCCAGCACATCCCACAGAGCCCGTGCTCCCATCCAGGAATGCCTGTCTCCATAGCCACAGAGCTCCTATGCCATCCATACATTATTAGGGTCTCACCCATTCAGGGAGAAATAGAGCATTGACCAAGCTGTTGAAGAGCCTACAAGAGGCAGCCTTTAGAGTAGGACAAGCTTGAACACAAGAGAGATCTGCATCAAAATCCTACAGACCTGTTAAAACTAACGTAACAAGGTCTAATTCTTAATGCCTTCAAGGACCTGCTTGTCCTCCAGAAGGACAGAGATAGCAATACCTACCTCCCAGCTTCAAAGGCAGAAAGAATAGGCGTCCTCCAAGAATGACTTAGGCATGCAGTCTAACAATACTGAAATCACTGAGTGCTCACGGGAGGTATTAGATGCACCCTCTTCTAACCCTAAATACAACCCCAAACAAAGGACCAGGGATGTATAAAAGGTCATTGGTGTGGCTGAAGATGCTTTGAAAGCACCGCACTTGCGTTCATCAAGGGACACAGCTTTGAATTTCCATTCTGCCACTCACTGGCTGTGCACACAGACTTTTCTTCAATTCTCTTCTCTGTTTTCTTAGCTCTAAAATGGGGATAACGTTACCTATGCAAAAAATAAAGATCAAATAAATGTTTATTGAGCCCTTGGTTGTATCCTGCCAAGGAGGCAGGCTTCTTGTCATAAATGGCATCTGAGATGGGCCCTGAAGGCTGAGAGGTTGTGAAAATGGAAGCAAAAGAGAACACACACACACACACACACACACACACACACACAGCCCAAGGAGGGAGGAGCTGGAAAAGCCTAGACTGTCCTGAATACCGGTAGGACTGTCCAGGAGGTTCAGGAGTAAACATGAACAGCAGACAGATCAGAGTAATCTAACGTCTCCAAGTTTCAACTCCTTCATCTATAAAAGAAGAAGAAGGAGAAGGAAAAGGAGGAGAAGCAGCAGAAGCGGCAGCTGCTACAGAGTGAAAAGAAACAAGTCGTCTTTGACAGCTTAACTCCATGGTTAAGGTTCCCTGCAAGTGGCCTGAGATGCAGCAGCAGTAGATGCTTGTCTCACGCATTTCGAGACCCCAGATTCCCTTCCTAATACTGCTAGAAAACACACCGAAGACAAACAGTGTGGTACGCAGAGTCCCAAGGTTGAGAAGGGCCAGTTCTCCAGGCTTTGTGTGCCAGGCCAAGGAAGAGGGCGATAGTTTGGGCCGTGAGAAGCTTTGACTTGCATTTGAGAAAAGGCGCATGAATCAAACTGTTACAGGTTAGCTTTAGGTACCTCTAAGAGGTAGGCTGTCAAGGAAGGCCACAGAGAGAGGCAGGGAGACCAGCCAGCCTAGAAAATGGTGCCAAGTTTGGTTTTCACCATGTTTTCGTTAGAGACACTGAAGCAAGCAACAGAGACTTAGCAAAACCCCAGGCTCACAGCTGGCTATACCAAGGTCCTAGGGGAGAGTGTGGGGTTCTCGCCCCTCCCTGTTGGACTCTCTTCTGCCACCCTCTTCTAGCCTCCCTATGACAGCTGTGGTGCCCACCCCCAGTCCCTGTTTGGAGCTGTGATTAATACAGGTTTAAAATAATCTTTGTCTTCTCCCTTTGTCCGCCCCCAGTGCAGCCGCTGCTCTCCTCCCATCCCCCCACATCTGTACCCTCTGCTGAATTAGCCACACCCCACAAAACAGCCTGGGTGCTACTTTAGCCTGCAGCCAGTCCCCTCCACATGCATCCAGACTAGAAGCCCATGACAGAGTTGCCCTTCCAGGTCTTTTCCTGGTCTCCAAAGCTCCACAGTAGTCTCTTCCTAAGAGCTTTGGGTGCATACTGTTCATCTCAGATGATGACCTTGAAAAGCGCCTGGCCCTGGATGGACATCCCCACTGGGTGCAGGAAATGTTAGCTCACCCCACTGTGGCGTCATAGTCAGTAATTCCTGCCTTACACAGGGCTCTATACCTCAGTTCCTCCATCCATCCTCTGATTTTGTTTTCCTTTCTTTCTTAAAGAAAAAATTGTTTTCCCTTCTCTGCTAGTAGTTCCAAGCTGAGGGTGTAAGAAAGGCCACCCCATGAAACAGAAGAAGAAAGCTAAAGTGAAGTGACTTTCGGAAACTGTGCAGGAGGCCACCAGATCTAGCAACCTGCGCCGAGTAGCTAGCAGCCAGCAGTCAGCCTCTCCTGGAGAGGTCACCCACCTCTTCCCCACAAAGCCTCTGGGCCTCAACATGGTACCTGCATCTGCCTAGGTACCATGGCACTTTCTTTCTCTCCCAGGAGTAAACCTGATAATTAGCAGACAGTTGCCCCTTAGAGCCACGTGACTGGGTGAAATACATGCTTTCATATGACTCCCGTGTGTGTTTATACTCATGGATGGTCATGCAGGCATGGCAAAGGGAAGTCATCATAAGATGGAGTAGAGGGTATGGACCATCAAGCTATGGGTTGCTAAAAGTTGAAGAGACACAAAGGTCTTTTTTTCCACACCCCCCCCCTTTTTTTGTTTTACAAAGAATGAAACTGAGGTACAGAGAACAGGGAGCACTCAGAGTCATCAGGAAACTGAGGTAGAGAGAACAGGGAGCATTGAGTCATCAGGAAACTGAGGTACAGAGAGCAGGGAGCACTCAGAGTCATCAGAAAACTGAGGTACAGAGAGCAGGGAGCACTCAGAGCCATCAGGAAACTGAGGTAGAGAGAGCAGGGAGCACTCAGAGTCATCAGGAAACTGAGGTACAGAGAGCAGGGAGCACTCAGAGTCATCAGAAAACTGAAGTACAGAGAACAGGGAGCACTCAGAGTCATCAGGAAACTGAGGTACAGAGAACAGGGAGCACTCAGAGCCATCAGGAAACTGAGGTACAGAGAACAGGGAGCATTGAGTCATCAGGAAACTGAGGCACAGAGAGCAGGGAGCACTCAGAGCCATCAGCCTTAGAATGATGGGCCAACTTTCAAGGCCTTGCTCTCCACCCTGCCCTAGAGGCTGTCCATCTGAGGTCTAAAAGTTGCTGCTATCACTTGTCTCTTGCAGTGACATTGGAGGTGACACAGCATAGAGAATAGGTTTTTCCATACACAGTGGCCAGAGACAGAGGGTTGGGGAAAGATGAAGTGCTGGAGAAACAAGCCCTGACTTAGAACCCAAGAAACCAGATACTTGGGTGAAGTGAGGTACAGACAATTGGCAGGGACTTGTGCCCACCCGGCCCTGGATAGGTGCTCACTTGATGTCAGGCTGAACTGGGCACCCAACAACTTAAAAGCCACCTCTCTGCTCTGGTGAGTAAGAGAGAGCCAAGGAGCTTGGATTTGCATCAGCCAGGCTGATGAATGTTCAGTTAATCCTGAATTGCTTGCTTGGGATTTGAAAAAAAGAAAACAAAAACAAAAACAAAAAAACAAAAAAAAAACCTGGAGATGGGGGAAGATGGGGGAAATGTGTCCCTTTGGGTAGAAAGGAGACTGAGTGTATTTGATGGCCTGGATGGAGTCAGGCTAAATATTTAATGTTCTTGACAGAGACCTGGAGGAGTCTGTCCCCTTCTCTAAACAGTAACACGCCAGGCTCCCAGGCTGGGAGACAGAGGAGCTGGCAGCTGCGTCCCTGGGAACTGTTTCCAGCTGCTGCTTGGAGAAAGCAGGAGGCCACTCTGGGGAATGTGACAGGGGCATGGCAGTGAAGGAATGATGCAGACTGAAGTTGAGGCAGCGCAGGGGGCCGGGACAGAATGAGAACGTTCTTTATTAAAAAAAAAAAAATAGCAGTTCATTCTTTACATTTGGAATAAAAACCTGTTGTAATTACCTAGCAGTGGGAAGGCAATTTCCAGGCAGCTTTATTGTTCTGCTCCCCAACCAAATGTGCAAGGAAACATCCATAGGGACAAGAGAGAGCGAAGGCGCACGGCAGTAACTATGATATTTAAATGTTTCCACAGTAGAAATTTCAATAAGGCTTAAATGAACCATAAGTTGATTTCTCTCTGGATTATTCTTTTCTTCCTTTTCCTTCATTACTTAAGACATTGTGCTCCGAAGCTATACTCGTATGGCCCTAGCAGTGCTGTCCCAGCGGGAAGCATTATCGGCTGCCGTTCAGAGTTACCTCTGTCTTAGTCCAGGCCCCAAGGAAGGCGTGCTCCTGACACCCGCCTGAGCCATCAGCTGGGTCACCTGAGGTTTCAGGGCTCCTACCTCATATCCCAAAGGTGTCGTGTGTAGGTTCACCCTGCATGGTTGCACATCCCTAGACCCTTGCCTTCCACATGAGACAACTTCAAGACAAGAAAGGATCCGGTCCGAAGTCTTGGGCCATCGGGGCGGGTCAAGTGTGGCAGCTGGGAGTGTGGCGGCGAGGTGAGGCTGAAATCAAAATGTTTAGACTTCTCTTTGTCATCACCATCAGGAGGGGTAGACTATTCCATCCATCTATGAATCTCCAATAGCAGTAGCACTGAGGGCAGCTAAAATAGTTATAGTGCTTCTCTAGCCGCCCCCACCCCCCCACCCCCGCCCATGCACGCTCACACAGATAAAATTTATTCCCGCCACAGTCCTGGTGGTGATCACTACAATCCCATTTTCAGATGAGTCAACGAAAGCAAAGCACTTCAGTCTCTGCCCCAAGCTCTTCCAGGCCGTGTTGGGAGTGGGAATGATCCCAGATCCTGTTGTGAAGCCCTGCTCTTTACCTGCCTCAAGTCACTACCCCAGGAATACTGAACCCTTAGAAATCATGCATTTGAAATGTGGATGAACTAACAGCAGAATAGGTATGAAGGAAACGGGGGCTTCTTTAAGGACTGTGCTGACTAATTTTATGCCATCTGGACACAAGATAAAATCATTTTGGAAGAGGGACCCTTACTTGAGAAAATGTCCCCATCAGATTGGTCCATGCATTGTCTTGATTAGTGACTGATATGAAAGGGCCCAGCTCACTGTGTGCAGTGCCAACACTGGGCTGGTGGTCCTGGCTACTATAAACAAGTAGGCTGAGCAAGCCATGAGGAACAACATGAGGAACAAACAGTAAACAGTGTTCCCTGGTGGCCTCTTTTGGAGTCCCTGTTTCTAGATTCCCTTGCCTGTCCTGACTTTCCTCAGTGATGGAGCATTACTGGAGAGCTGTGTGCTGAATTAAACCCTTAACTTCCCAAGCTGCTTTTTTTTGTTTTGTTTTGTTTTGTTTTTCGAGACAGGGTTTCTCTGTGGCTTTGGA
>NW_004949158.1:1672831-1673387 GCF_000317375.1 Microtus ochrogaster
CAAGCTGCTTTTTTGGTCATGGTGTTTTATCACAGCAACAGAAACATGAAGACGGGAACCTTAAAGAAATTCAGAGACAGCATACTTGGATGAGAGGCCAGAGGCTGCTCATGACAGTCCCTTGAATTCACCCACTGTCTTCCTCCAGACACTGCGTGCATCTGGTCACCCAGTGAGTTCCTCTCTGCAAGGCCGAGATAAGTCATGTTCAGCTGATCACACCTTGTGGTTCTTTAGAACAAGCAGAGCCAGGAAAGAATGAAGAGCCCTGAGCATGGCTTTTCATTTCAGGCTTTGAAAAACAGGCCATATCTATGAATGTTTGGCCTGAGAAATGCCTTCATGCTGAGTTTTCTGTTCAAGGCTATATTTCAGGGTCATTTAAGTAATCTCTGGAAGCTGAAAGGCATGAATATGAATGCATTGACGCAGAACATTTGACTACATGCAGAAACCCAGCCACCGAGCTCCTGCCAGGTCTCCACCAGCAAATACTTGTAGTGCAGGTATTACTCATATTCTCCAGATAAATAGAACCAAAGGCAACTAGGTAGGC
>NW_004949158.1:1673551-1686345 GCF_000317375.1 Microtus ochrogaster
GATGGATGATGGGTGTGTGGATGTGTGGATGGATGATGGATGGATGGATGGGAGATGGATGGAGAGATAAATAGATCAATAGATAGCTAGATAACAGATTATGAGGAATTTTTTTCTTATAATTATAATGAATCAGAACTCTCATCACCTGAAGTCAGCCAGCTGGCGACCTGGGAGAGCTGGTGCATGGTTCTAGGCATACAGTTAGCAGAAGAAAACCTAAAAGCTAATTACACAGCTAGGTTTCAAAACCTGGACAAGACCCATAGCTTAGCTTAGAACTGTCAGGCAGGAAGATGTCCTCCCATCCTGGTTTGTTTCTGCTTCTATGATAAAAAACCATGACCAAGAGCAGCGTGGCAAGAAAAGGGCTTATTTCATTTTCTGCTTTAGAGCCCATCGCTGAGAAGCCAAGGGCAGGAACTATAAAAGCAGAGACCATAGGAGACTGATTACTGGCTTTCTCTCGATGGCTTGCTCTGCTCGCTTTTCTGTATATCCCAGGATCATTTGCCTACAGGTGACACAATCCACAATAGATTGGCCCTCCCCACATCAATCATTAATCAAGAAAATGTCTCACAGACATATCCACAGACCAATCTGAGGGAGACAATTTCTCAATTAAGGTTCTGTCTTCCCAAGAAACGCTAGTTTGTGTTAAATTGACAAAAACTAACCTGCGTACCCTCTGATTGGAAGGACAGTCTTTTTTTTTTTTTAATCTTACTTGGACCTTCAAAGAAGTGGATGAGCACCACCTACATAGGGGCAGGCCATCTTCTCAGGCTGCTGCTGATTCAGATGTTGGTCTCATCTAGAAACATCCTCAAAGACAGATTAGAGTAATAGTAGCCCAGAGACCTGGGCACCAATGGCCCAGTCGAGTTGGCATAGAAAGTTAACCACCACATTGCTCCTGTCTGGGTGCAGCCAACTCAATACTCTCTGTCCTCGGCCCATCAGCTTGGGTTCTAAGGGCTAAGAACATAGGGAGGGTGGTTACAGCATCGCATTAGCCCCACTAATGAGCCCTTTCCTTCGGTTCCCCACAGCTGTTGGCTTCCGCAGCCAGCTGTGCAGGTTAAAGGCAGTGGGAGTGCTTCTCCTCAGTGCCCACCCTGTCCTTTGCCTCCCCAGAAGGAGCTGTTGTTACTGAGGGGAATACGGCAGAGGTGACCACGGGCAGGTGACTATGCACTTGGGCTCCCCTGGTTCTTGGCCCAGCGCTACGCCCCGGGAGGGAAGGAGGCTGGTGTAGAAGCAGAGTCTCCCACGTCTCCTCTTCCCTGTGCACAGGAGTCACTGAGCTCCTGACGACTAGAAGCCTGTGTCTTATTAGGCGTAATAAGGCCATATTGTGGCTGGCAGGAGGGGAGCGCATTTCACACTCCAAGAAACGGGATTCGGCAGAGAGACAGGAAGGGGTTCCGAGTCCATGCTTCTCTGCCCACTCATCTGCAGGTTGGTGATGGCAACCAGCTAGGGGAGATAAGTGCAGACTTTCTTTCTATCCAGCAACCTGGGTGGCACAGTCCTGGGGCTCCAAGAGGGATGGCTGTCCTGGGCACACGTCATCCCTCTCTACCAACTGCCTGACCTTGAGCGAGGTGCTTAGCTTTTCCATGTCACGTGATGCTTGTTTGGAAAAATGAAAACACAGCACCCACCTCCAAAGGATAATTTTCGTGAGGATTCGACGAGTTAATATATATGGAATGGGTGCCAGAGTGCTTGACCCCTGGGGCGGGGGCCGATAAATGCTGGCAGTTATGACTCCACTCGGTTTTGTACTGGTGGAATATTTGTAACACACTGGAAGCTGTGGACTAGTTTCACTAGCATCTAAGGACTGAATGCGTGCTCTGGAATGGATTCCCTTAGGCAGGAAGACATGGATTCTTCCTCCACATCCATTACACATAGGATGCTGGTGTTCAAGTACCATGAGCTTGGTGGTTTGGGAGGACTACAGAAGACCCTCCATCATCATACCTGTCTCTGGACGTGGATAACTGAAGAAACACCTGTGGATCCTCGAGGCATACGATGGAAACTGTCTGTTCCAGCCCCACAAACCCTGCACTGTCTTTCTTGGGCTCCTTTGCTGGTTATGAACAGAGAAAACGAGCCTCCTCCTCCTCCTCCTCCTCCTCCTCCTCCTCCCCTCTTAGAGGCAACTCAGTATGCCCTCTTTTGGTCTCTCCATCTTTAAGGTCCTACATCCTTTCTCCAATGTTCACATGTTAGCATACATAAACTAAGAGTGTTGAGGGAAATGGTTTAATGGAGTTCCAAGCATTTCTGGATGTAGGAGAACTTGAACGTAAACATATTTCTTACTAATTTCACTGTAAATCAGTGATACTCAAACAAACTTTTAATATCTGGGTTTACTGATACAGGCCTGTGATTGCAGCTACCCAAGAAGCTGAGGCAGGAGAATCTCAAGTTCAAGGACTGCTGGAACAACAGAGTGATCTCAAGGCCAACCTGGGCAATGGAGTGAGACCTGGCCCAGAACTTAGAGTGACGAGAAGGGAGGAGATCTATCCCAGTAGTGGAGCTGGCACTTACCACATGCAGAGCCTGTGTTCAGTCCCTTGTACAAAAGAAAGGAGAGAAAAATATTCTAAGTGCCTCGCATAGTACATGGCACTTATTGGGGGTGCAATATGAGTCGTTTTTGTTTGCTTTTTCCTCTTTTAATCAACCAGTATACCTCGTTCTCTGAAATAGAGGGAATCTTGGAGTCATGACTTTGAGGACAGGATCCCGACTAAACATTGTTACATCCCCCGGAGCGTTTAGCTCGGTGCCCAGCACATGGCAGGTGCTCTTCTAAATGAGTCTGAATGAATGAGTGCGTGAATGAATGAATGAGTGAGCAAATGATGGAACTCTGAGACAGGGTCTCGATCAGTCCCTCTGTGTATGGCGCTATTCATACTCCACTTGAAGACAGAAAGTTGATCCCTGGAGCCAGACTTCGCAGGAGAAAGACCAGAGATTCAATTGGATGTCCTAAGCCCCCACCCCTTGTCCCCTCCTATTCTAGACAAACACCATAGCCCATCTCCTCCTCCCATCTGCTCCCTGTAGCGTTCTTCTCCTTTTCCCCCCCCCAGCCCCCGACTCCTCTGTTTTAGGAGTGCCTGGGCAGAAGGCAGAGAGCAAAATCAGAGTCTTTCTCTACTCCCTAGTTGGTCTGAAAATAGTAACTAATTCAAAAATCACTTTTCTTTAGCCTCAGAATAGGTGTCGTGAGTGTTTAGAAGTGAATTGAGCCTGCGTGGTTTTATTTTGCTTGGGCTAGGACTTAAAATCCACTCACAATTACTGACTTCTAAGCAGCGGGAAGAAGAGATGTCAGTCGATGTGGGGGATTTCATGAGATGTAAAATTCTCCCCTGAAGAGGGCCTAGGAAGTGAATGAACCACACACACACACACACACACACACACCACGCACACAGGCCAGGTCCAGAGCAGCCATCTAGCTGCAATGAATATTTCATAAGCACTCAGGAAATCCGTGTGGTTTGGTTGCTTTGGGCTGCTGCCCACCCAAGCCCGTGGATTTGTCCTGTATCACTTACTCACCAGAGGCATTTAGAATTGAAGATGAACTCTATTGAGAGGGTTGTTTTGCAGGTGAGGTTGACAGGTAAAAGGCTTTGCCCATGGGTAATGTGTAAGTTGGAGAGGTGGTCCAGGAGCCTGGTGCACCCCAAAATTTCAGCTTAGTGCTCTTAGCCCCTGGACCATAAGCTTGGCCCAAGAAGGTAGCAAGCATTTGCCAGCTTCTGTACTAGGTTAATAGTGTCTTTCCTAAAACTGTGTGCGGCTCCCCTTCCCACCGTCTCTGGTACCTGCAACCCTGAACTTAGAAGCCCAATAGCAAACAAGCTCAATGGCCCTGCTTTTCCACTGCCTCCAAGAACATCCATCAGCTGCAATTTCATGTTGAATGGGGCTGTGAGGAACTTCAAGGCCGAGATTATTACATTTTGTACATTACACTTCTGCCAGAGAGCTAAAAATACCCTCCTGGTGGTTGCTAAGTGCAGGTCTAATGGTTTTCCTTAGAGGAAAGAATGGAATTTTAGTTTCTCTGAATCTGGAAGCCCTGTGTCCAGGGAAATGAAGATAAGGAAATTGCCAGGGAAGGTTAGGGTGCATCCTTGGGGATGGGGGTAGGGCCTGAGGGACAACCCCAGAATTCATTTTTCCCAGGTGTCAGGAAGCATCTCCAGGGACCATTGTCCTCAGAGGGCCTGGGTCCCTGAAGGCACATGGAGGGAGCTGTAACTGTCACAAAGAATGTCCCTGATCAGCAGGCTCCCTCCGCAGAGAGCGGATGGTCTGAACTTTCATTTTGGAAGCCTCTCTTTCACTTGTGTGGGATAGCAGTTCGTAAAGCAGCTGCCACCGCCATAATTTAAGGGACATACAATGAGTGAGGGACAGTCTGGAGGGTCCTGGGGAGATTCACCTGCCTTCCTAGAGACACGAAGATCTAGAACGTCTCTTACGCAGTAAATTCAACACAGATTTCCTAAGCGGATAGCCACCCCCACACTGCCTGCTTCCTCGCAGCTGCCCCAGCCTTCTCTCTGACTACAAACACAAACGTTTGATTTATTATTGAACCAATACATCAGAACTCCCAAGTCTGAGTAGGAAGCTTGCGCCCTCTGAGCGGTCCTCTTGGGAATGCACGTGTTCTGGCCGTTGCCATCCTCTGGAACAGCTTCAAGCCCTTCCTTTGTAAAAAATGTCTAGTCCTCAGGTCACTGCAGCCCACATTGCCCCTCTGGAACCAGAATGTCTCACTGGGACATTTGATTCGTTTGCTGGAGACTGTTGCCATGGTTTCATCCTCCTGATTACCTTGGACATTGACATGCATGTGAATTTGCCTTGCCTAGCACAGGGCAATGAGTGGCCCCGAGACTAGCTGACGATTGGTTAAGTGGCAGGCTACACTAGCCTGGAGCAAGGTGTGTAGGGCAATGTTTTAGCATCTGCACAAAGGACAGGTCTTGGGGGCTAGTGGGATTTGCTGGGCACATATGGCTCTCAGTGAAAGCCAGGCTGTGAGCCAAGGGCTCAGAAAAGAGAAGGGGTACACATGTCACTGCTTGGGGGTGGTTGCAGTTTGTCTTGTTCAGAGAAGCACTGATGAGCTCACCCCCTGCTCAGGTCATGCTCTCAGATACAGAGTTCACCCCAAACTCCTGGAGGAAAGAAAAGCATATACAAAGAAGTAGAAAACCAATCCGAGACATCATTCTGCACTCACTATACTTGGCTCGGAAGACTTTCTGAAAAGTCAACTCTGCCCTCCTGAGGTGAAGATAGGACCTCTCGGTGGCCCAGGGACACTTCAAAGAATGGACACCAAGCTCCACGGGCAATTTTGAGAACACAGAAAGAACTTCCAGGAGTATCTCAGGCTAGGTTACCAGGCAATCCCAAGGCAGCCATTTGGAAAGAACAACACTGGTGTAGGGTGCCTATTCTAGGTGTTTATTAGAACTGCCTGCCAGGCGATGTGGCTCCTTCTCATTGGAAGAACCAGGCAAGCAGTGGGAACGATTAATGCAAAACGGTAGCTAATCAGAAAGCTCAGCGCTATCTGGCTGTGGTAGGAAATGTGGGCATTGTACATACCTTACAGCATGTTTGCCTTCCTAATTATGTTTTGCCTCCACTGCTATGGAAATGAACTGCCCGTCTGGGAGCGCACACCAATTAATGGCTGGGTCAGGCTTCTTGGAAGGTTTTGGAGTCTGTGGAGCAATGGGAAAAAATCTCCTGGGATTGAACATTTTTCTACAGACAGCTTACCCAGTGTGTAACCCATCTAGGTCAGATGGAGAGTTGGCTGCAATCAGATTCATTAGCAGCCCAAGAATTAAACTACCCCCATCTCCACCCCTGCTGGGTCATTCTCCATTCCCCTCCTGTTTCTGCCAGATATTTCATGAATCTTGAGTACCAGAGGCTGCCAAGCAGGCAGCTTTGCTTCGGTGGCAAGGGGGCTGGCTAATCTATATTCGCATATTAACCATACTTCCTAGTGAATTTCAATAACTTGAAAATGGGCATTTAGCAGCTGGGGAAGAGAAGGCATGTTAAGTGCTTGGAACAAGTCTATAATAAACATCTGCTTGGGAGAGACCCTCTCCAGCCAGATGCCCTGGGCTTGACTGGAGCTCTGGGTTGGGGCAGCAGCCGCATAGTAAAATACACTTAGCCTGCTTCTCCAGGTCCAGCAGACAGCCCCAATGTCCCCGTGGAATGGCTCGGGCCAAAGCAAGCACTCTCTTATTCATAAAACTGAATTTCCAAGGCAGACCTCCCCCTGCCTGCTACCCCAAATGAAGCCACTAGCTTAAGGCTTTTTTCTCTTGAAGTCCTCAGCCTGTCCCATCATACTGTGGGTATATAATGCCCTGTGTCTACAGCTGAGGGTCTTGTGTATGTCCTGCTAAGCAGGAGTCGTGAGGATGACATTGCCACATCTGACCTTGCTAAGAGGGGTGTTGTTGGAAACCAGTCTCTTCTTGTCTGAGGCAGAGCACCCCCCCCACCACACACACACACACACACACACACACACACACACACACACACCATGCATACCTTCTGGCAGAGTGCGGAGACCACAAAGCACAGTCCTGAACACCCCATACAGAGGCCTGGATCAGGAGTGATGGCCCAAAACTTTCCATTTCTTACAGGGGTTGCGGGACGTATTAGCCAGATACTAGGAGGCAAGCTGTTCTCCTGGCTGACTCTAGAAAACACAAGTACACCAAAAAATCAGAGGTGAGCACAGGTCCAGGCTGCAAAACCCAGAATGGTAAAGAGATAACATCAGAGCAAGAACAGTGCCGGTCTATACTTGAACCAGGGTGAATGGCCTGCCGGGGCGTGGTGGTGGATGAATTACATATAGATGAGGGGCTTCAGAGTATTAGACCTCTCCCTCAATCTCTAGGGTGTCTCCCTTCCAGAGCTGGTAATGTTCTCTGGGGGTGCACAGAAACGGACACCTGGTATTAGGAGCCTGAAGCAGAGCTCAGAACAGCTTTCTCTCCCGTGGCCCCTCTTCTTAGAATCCAAGCTCTAAGTTCTCTGGCTTGATTTTCTGGTACCAAAATTTCTTGTTTCTCATTAGCACTCATTATCTTTCCATTAGCTCACTCTAAAATTTTAATGCCCTGTCTCCTCTCACCCCCTAAGACAAGCATCAGTACCCCATGACTGCCTTGCTTTCCTTCCCCTGCAGATTCTGGCCATGATGTCATGAAGCCTGCCACACCCAGCATGCTTCCAAAGTCGGTGTAGCTGTGAGATGTAAATGTAGATGGTGAGGTTTGCAAGTCAAACACACTGAGAAAACATGGCATTTAACAAAAGTAAACAGGTTTCTACAGTGTAGGACTTCCATGTCTTTAATATGCTAATCCCGGCTCCTAGAAGAGGAAATGACAAATTTACTTAACCCCAAGCCCTTCTCCTCCACCTCTCACAGGACTGGGGCTCTGCTGAGCTCTCCCAGGAAATGTGCATCTTCCTTTCTTGTTTTCTGCAGGGCCCTGGCCCCCTTCTCTGTACAGTGGGGATGATAAGGCCAAGTCAATGTGTGATGTTTAGAATATGCTAGCACTCCAGTGAGCCCCCAATACAAGGCTTGGTAGTTATTCATTACTTTATTGGCTGTTTTCCATCTAGCTTTGGCTGACTCCCCTCCGCTGAACTTGCTCTCTGGTCACTCCTGGCCGCAGCCCGGCCCCAGATCCTTTTCCTCTTCTCAGGCTCTGCTCCTTAGCTGCCCTCACCCTTGCCTTTCCCTTGGCCTTGGCACCTCCTTTCCTCTACGTTAATAATTTTCATTTGAGCCAGCAGATGTTCCTTGGTTACTTTTCCTCTTTCATTGGAAATCACATCCTACTTCAGAGTTTTGCCTGCCGCTGTAATGAAGGCAGGCGCCCTCTCGCAGAATCCAGGCTGTCTTTTGTCAACACTGTGTTGGATATATTACAGTCCTGACACTTGGGGTGTCCAGAACTGGACTCCCAGCTCTGTCCCTTTAATCTTGTCCTTGGCATCCTCTCCATCGCCAGAACTTAGTTCCTCCACGCTGTCTGACAGGCCCTGCCAGTTGTCTTTCCAGACTCTGAGCTCAGTCTCCTCATCTGCATTTCTCTGCCTCTTTCACAGTTTTCTCTTCAGTACTCTTCATTGTCGTGACCATCATCACCACTTCTAGTTGGTATTCCTGCTCCCTGCTCCTAACCCGTTTTCTGCTGTGCTTCTAGAAAACCTTTCCCAAAGGCAACGCTCTCATGTCGTATCCTGAGTGAAATTTTCAATGGCTCCCTACGACCTAGAGGACAAAGTTGTGACTTGAGTCTATCATCTCATCTCACCTCTCAAAGCTTCTCTTCACAAGCTCTTCTTTGCTTTACTCATGGGATTTCACACCGGTCCCCACACTTGCTCTACAAGTCCCTCACGACTGCAATCGCTTGCTGTCTTTGGGGAGTCACAAAATTGCTCCAGCTGAGAGCCGCCGGGTCCTCTCTCCTTGCCTCCCACTGAACGCGCAGTTAAGTGTGTCTCTGCAACATCACTTCTGGAGCTCAGAATCCTTGAAGCACTGGATCCATGGCTGACTAATCGCTGCTCCCATCTGCATTTTTCACAGAAGAGTAACTCAATAGATGTTCACTAAGTGATGAATGTATGAATTGGTGATGGGATGGATGAATGGGTGGTTGGATGGAAGCCACCTCTCTATTCTTTTTGTGTCTCTTTTTTTTTTCCATTCGCTAAGAATCCTGTGCACTGACCTAGACAAGAGACCCTGTAACATCCTGCTCGTTGGCGTATGTACTTACTGTATTTCATCTTGCTCTCAGTGGCCTCTGTCTAGCCCACATCAAGGCTCTGGTAAAGCATCACAGCTAATGACTTTCCAAGCTGTGTCCTTTTCTGAGGCCTGATGGCCATGTCTTCAGAATGGTACCCACATCAGCCTACCCTCTCGCTGAAACCATAAGCCATGACTATCCCCCGAAATTCCCTTCAGTACCAAAGTCTTTGGAGTCTGACCTTGAACTCAGGCTGATTTTATCTCTGGGGCAGGGTGACTCTGATGTCCAGCATCAATGTAAGCCAGCCAGACTAGCAGCTCAGGATCCCAGTGCCCGGGGGACCCTTCATTTGGTTTCGTCGTCTGCACATTTTCAGTGAAGACCTGTGATCTGCCGGGGAAACTGTAGTTGTTTGTTTATAAAGAGTAGGTTGGTGTCAGGGGACGGTGGAGTTTGGGGTGTGAAATAATACAAGTGACTACTGGCTCTTACCTGCTGAGGTTTGAAGTGTCCACAGCTACTGAGATCTAAGTAAAGAAGACCCTGGTGGTTGAGAAAACAGACTCTGGGAACCAGCTTCTTCATCCAGGAACCAGAGTAGCCAGAGGGTAGTCAGGTCAGAAAAGCTACCTGGGTATTTCAAACAGAGGAGACTGAACACAGGGCTTGGTCCTCTGCCCAGTGGAAGCCTTGAGAGGCCACAAAAAAAAAAAAAAAACACCTCAGGAAGCAGTCACGATCTCTAAGGCTGACAGGACAAAAGTAAGTGTAGCCAGAGTTCAGGAGGCTGGTGTTCCTATTTAGGGTTGGAGGACTACCGCTGGCACCCAGGGGCCAGTTCTGGAGTGATGCCTGAGGCAGTTACTGGAAGCAAAGGCTGTATTTTGAGCTATGCTGACAGCAACAGGAAACAAGAAAAAAAAAGAAGTCTCTGTACCCTTCTGTTTAGAGCCTCTTTGAGATACCTGTTAGTGCCCCATAGAAGTCAGTCGTCAAGGAAATCCAGGGTCTCATCTCAGAACAGGGACAGAGGATGACCATGGCAGGAACAAGCAGTGAATGGCTGCCACCAAGACGGGCTAGCTCTGTGACTCTGGTAAGATGTCTGTCTCCTCCATCAGTCTCTCATCTTGACAATGGGAAAAAGCTTGTGCTTGCTTTATAGGTCTTGATTTGCTGATGCATGGGAAACACTTGGGAGAATTCTCAGCACACACCAAAGCCCAATCACTTGGTCTGTTGTTCTTGTGTTAGCATCTACCAGAGTTACTCTCTTTGCTCTTCATCTCACTCTTCCAACAAAATGTGTAAGCTGAGCGTGGGAGCATGTGTTTATAATCTGATCACCCTGGAAGCTGAAGAGTTCGAGACCAGCCTGAGATGGTGAGAGTACAGAATACAGTCTTTTGCTTGACATATATTGTTTTAGTTCCTTATTCTGGGTGTATATAACTCTTCTATGTGTGCATTCTT
Organism: Microtus ochrogaster; assembly: GCF_000317375.1. Taxonomy (NCBI): domain Eukaryota; kingdom Metazoa; phylum Chordata; class Mammalia; order Rodentia; family Cricetidae; genus Microtus; species Microtus ochrogaster. The sequence goes on from NW_004949158.1 coordinate 1,683,916, forward strand.
CTGGAAGACAATTTTACAGACACACACACATGAGTGAGTACCAGCACTTACAGTTTCATGTTTAACTTTGCAGATTTTTGTGGTCTTAACTGTAAAAGCAGGCTAATGATACTCTAAAATATGCTTAGATGAGGTGCTACACATGACCCTGCCTGGTCCAGGTCTGAATGTGGTGGGTATTCTCCATGTTGCTCTCTCTCTCCCTCCCTCCTTCCTTTCCCTCCTCCTCCTTCCCTTCCCCCTCCTCTCCCTCCCAGACTGAGTACAGCTACTTGGAGCTCAGAGCTCTGAACCCCTGCCATGCCTCTGACAGTCTGCCCAGTGCTGTCTGTGAGCTGGGTCTTCCAGAGCCGATAGACTACACACAGAAATGGGAGAGAAGCAGGAGAAGGACCAGACGAGGGTCAGCACAGTCTGAGCTCTAGTCCCAGTTCTGCTTGCCGACCCCTCCCTGTTGACCATGTTTACCTTTTCTCTTAGCTCATGTATTTCCAGTCTGTAAATGGGAACTAGAGACATCCCGGAAGCATATGTGAGCTAGTCCATATATACTGTGGTCCATATCCCAGTTGTTTCACCACCCTGGGGGTGGTGGGTTTGAAAGAGAGTTAGTGACACTGGCAAAATGAAAGTGTTTGGGCTGTGGAGAGATGTGGAGTGCAGCTTGGATAGAGCCTCTATCTCAGGTTCCTGGAGTCCCAGAGACTGTCTTGGAAGCCTAGGAGTTCTTCTGCCTGATTAAAAACAACCCATATGTTTTCTATGTATATCTCTCTGTCTCATGAGATAACTTGAAAGGTTCTGAAGTCCAAAAAGTCCACTGTTACATTCTTATTTATTTATTATTATGCAAGTGTAGGGTGTGTGAATGTAGGGGCAGGTGCCACGGCCAGCACATGGAGGTCAAAGGGCAGCTCTGTAAAGTCCGCTCTCTCCTTCAGCCTCTGTGTGCGTTCTGAGATTGACCTTAAATTGTCAAGTTTGTGCCTAGGTAAGCACTTGCCGGATGAGCTGTCTCCCCAGCCCTGGAGCAGATATTTTTTAAAATGGAAGTTCAGATACAGAAAAGGAAAAGAGATTCAGGCTTTAGTCAGATACTGCTGTTGATGTTGATGCTGGGGGTGAGTCTGGAGTGGATGGATGGAAAACGGAAGTACTGCTAAGAACTGGGGGGTACAGGCTTTGGAAACAAGACTTCCAAGTTCAAAGCCTGACTTGCCACTTTGCCCTCTTGGATGCCCCTGGGAGGAAACGCTTCCATTCCTGGCCTTGGTGTTTTCCACTATAGAATGGGGATGATGTTTCAAAGAGCTGTTGTGCAGTTTAAAGAAAATGTATGCACAGAGCACTTTAGCAGTGTTTGGCAAATAGTAAGTGCTTAATAAATGGGAGCTATTATAGTCAGCTGCTTAAAATAATAATAGCAACCACTTATGGAGTGCGGAGGGTGCCAGGCACTCTGCTAAGTGCTTCGCCGGCTTTATTTCATTGAAATCGGAGAACTCAATGAGGCAGATGTGAGGATTATCCCCTGCTTGACAGATGAGGCAGTGGCTTTAAGCAGCTTCTTCAAGGTCAGTCAGCCAGTTTGTGTGGGGGGAGTAGCCACAGCTGGAACTGGGGGTTTGTCTGATGCCAAAGCCCGCGCTGCGTGCTCTGGCACCCTAGCTTACACAGAGCCAGGCGCTTGCCACTGTGCTGAGGAGGGCTTCTGCCAGTGGACCCAGAAGCTTCCTAGCCACTTATGTCAAGGAAGCTGCCATGCTTCCTCTAACAATTCCTTCTAGGAGTTTTTTAAGCCTTCCTTCTTAGACATGTGGATCACCTTCAGAAAGGGAAAGACTATGTCTTGTGGACAAGCGCAGCATCCCCATCCCTCCCCCACCTCCACTGTATGAGAGAAAGTGATTATCCGGAGTGAACCTGAGGTTGTCTGCCTTCCAACTTCACAGTCTCACTCCAGCATGACCCGGGATGGTGGTGCTCCGCAATAGTCAGGAAATATGTCAAACATATTGATCTCAGGAATCCAAGCAGGTTTTCTGTCTTCAGTAGCTCCTAATTAAATATTCTTCTGTTTCGATTGATAAATGTATAATGAGTTCCCTGTCTGGCTCCAGGATCAGGACCAAGCTACGACCGTGCCCTAACACAATGCATTTCCCTAGGGTGTGCAGCTCAGCGGTAGAACCATCGAAAGCAACCTGTTTTCAGCCGAGGGCCCACTATGATCCAGTCATTGCTCTAGGCATATCTTACTTGTAGTAACTCATCTACAACTATGATGTTAGCCTTTTCTAAAGATTAAAAAAATAAAAAAAACAGGCCGGGTGGTGGTGGCGCACGCCTCCCAGCACTCGGGAGGCAGAGGCAGGTGGATCTCTGTGAGTTCGAGACCAGCCTGGTCTACAGAGCTAGTTCCAGGACAGG
>NW_004949158.1:1686445-1694039 GCF_000317375.1 Microtus ochrogaster
CCAGCACTCGGGAGGCAGAGGCAGGTGGATCTCTGTGAGTTCGAGACCAGCCTGGTCTACAGAGCTAGTTCCAGGACAGGTTCCAAAGCCACAGAGAAAACCTGTCTCGAAAAAAACAAACAAACAAACAAAAAAAAACAACAGAGGCACTAAGTGTCAGAGCAGGACACAAAAAGAATATGTTTTAGCTCCTATACATAGGCTCCCTTCTATAGCATATATTTAAAAAGCTTTCAGTGCTTCCAAAAAGGCCTCTTTGGGAGACCACATCTTATAACCCAATATTGTAGCATGCTGACTGGTTATACAGTACTTCTATGGGAATAGCCATTAAATTCTACTCCGGAATCAAATAAGAAAGCCAGTATTGATACATTAGAGTCACATCATGGTTTTGACCCCAAATAGCACCATAGCTTGTCTGCTCATTTATTATATGTGTGCCAGGCAGTGGTGGGGTAGGGGGTGGGGGTTTAGGGGTGCTTGCATGCATATGTACACAAAATAAAATGGTGTCTGTTCAGTTCTACTGGGAACCTAAAACTGCAGTAAAAAAGAAGGTGCCCTAAGAACATTCATGCTAAATACTAAAATTATTTAAGATTTTATTTTAAAAATAACATGTAGGCACAAAATGAAGACTCTTCACAAGCAAATACACACAAACAAGTGTATTTAAGGAAACAATGCAGAGTAGCCTAAGTTGTTTTTAACAATAGCAACATAATTGGGTTGGGTTCAATTGCTGGAATCTCCACTATGAAGATTTCTCTTTTATACAGATCATTTTATGTTCTTTTATCAAATAATAGGATATGTAATAGCACCTAAAATTCCCAAAACCCTATCTCCTATTACCAGTCTACATCTGCAGCATTGTGGAACACATTTCTTAGGAGATCTCCCAGAGTGTGGTGGCTTATGACTGTAATTCCCGTGTTCAAGAGGCTGACCTAGTAGGAGGATCATGAGTTTGAGGCCAGCCTGGGACAGGTAGTATGACCTGTATTTTGAAAAGAGATAGGAGGGAGGAGAGAGAGAAAGGTTAAAATGGAAGCGTAAATGGGAAACAAGAGAATGGGTGGTGAATATGAGAGTGTATATATTAAAATTTCTTCATGAAATCTGTTCTTATGTACAATTAATAGACACCAAAAAGAGTAACAGTGCTAAAACAAAAACTGAGTCCCATTAGCTCACTGCATAGCCCTCACTTCTTTGGTTGCCATTTGACTATAACCAGAGACAAGCTCTCCCCTGTCTTCCTTTCCTGTTTCCAAGGCCCTCACAAGTTGAAGCCTCTGCCCACTTCTGTACTGCACTTAGAATAACTGAAGGTAAAGCCTGTGAAAGCTCTCTAAACTGTTGAATTAGAAAGTTACGGTGTGGTTGGATGAGATACGGGAAGGCAGTAGCAGAAACTGGCACACCTGAGTCCTCAGTGACTCTAACAGGGGAACACCCAGGTTTAAATGTCCCGCCTCCACCTGGTGTCGGAGTCAGAGTTCAGCACCATGGCCAGAGACACTTTCTGACTAGAGGTTTTGCTTGCTGAATCTCTGCTGGTGCCTGTGCGCTCCTATTCCAGGGTCTCCAGCACCCCAAACAATGTCCATTTCTGGTGTCTTTATCTCCCCTGCATTAATCTCCACCCACTACCTCCTCTCTACCCCTATCAGCATTTACATATTACTAGGAAGGGGGGAAAAAGGAAGGGAGGGAATAATTTGAAAGCTGTTCACACTAACCTCGATCAAGAAAGAAAGTCTTGTGATTTCTTGGCTCTAGAACTCTCCTCCTGAGAAGTACTGAAGGCTGTCCCACAAAGAATACCCTCTGGGGCACTGCTCCACCATTCCCAAAATGGCTTCTCCAATCTTGATGTACTGTTTCCCAACTCTTCTCAGTGAGTGCCACAGGGGGCTGAGAGAAAAGCGTGTGGTGTCTTCCACATGGCATCATCTGTCCTCACCACCCTGGCCCTCACCCAAGCCATACTTGTTATGGCAAATCCTGCTCTCCTCTTCCATTCTTCCTAGCGGTTAGGACTCTCCAGTCGTCTCATTGCTCAAGGCATCTCTCAAATCCTCCAGGATTCCATTTGTTCCTCCTTGTCTCACTCTCATCCCAGTTATCAAATCCAGCCAGCTACCGCCTCCATCTCTCTCAAATCTGTTCCCCGTCCATCCCACTGCCTCGTTGGGAATCGCTGTCATCACTTTTCCTCTGAATTATTTTTGTTGTCTTTCAAGACAGCCTCCCCACTTCCTGCCTCATTCACTTACTACTCCAACCTCCGCTATCCTACTGAAATCCTTTAAATATCCCCTCATTGCATGCATGATCAAGTTCAGACTCTCTACCATGGCCTCCCTGAGTCCACTGAGCCCTGCCTTTCCAACGTCCTTGACACCTTCTTGTCCTTACAGTCCTGCTGCAGCAAGTGACTGACTACTTGCAAAAGCATGGTGCTGTCAGGTGCCTCTGTGGCTCTGCAAATGATATCCCTGATTCTAGGGTGTGTCCCCCTCATCCTTGCTATCCCAGGATACCTGAGACCCATTTGTCCTCCAAGACTCCGAATAAGAGTCTTCTCTTTGGTGAAACCTCAGTTCTCCTAGCTTCCTCTATAGCACCACCTTGATGATTGGTTTAGATTCTCCCCCCTTGAGACCATGAGTCCATTTTCTTGTTCTTTATCTTCCAAACAAATTAGATTAGTAATTGTCCAACATATAATTGATACAGAAAAGAGAAATAACTGATAGAAGAATGAACTTCTAATTAGGAAGTCTTAGTGGCCTTGACTATCTCACCTGTCTTTTCTGAAATTTAATGCCATTGGAGATAAAATGGAGATAGTGATGCCTACATTGCAGAGTGGGCTGGGGGTTTTATGGAGCAAATACATAAGGCCCCTAGCCTGTCCAGTCCATTGTAGTAACACATGCAAAGTGTTTTCCTTGTCTTCCCACTTCCTTTTCTCTGTTGTACTTAATCTCATTCTTAGTCTAATCAAAATGGGCAAAAAAACATCTTTCTCACACCTCAGCCTCCTTGTCTCCCAAAGTCAGCCAGCCCTGCTCTGTGTTTATCTGAGGTTAACTGAGGGCTGACTCCATACTGGACACTTTTTCAAGTGTTGTAATGACTTTCACAGAATCCTGTGAGGATGCATTGGTCCTGCCCATGCTTTGGAGGTAAGACCAGAGACAACAATGACCAAGGTCATATGACTCAAAAGTAGAATAAGGGCTAAAGTCAGTACAGGGAGCTGAAGACCGTGGTGCGGGTCTTCTCAGTGCTGATTAGGGCCACCAAGAGAGGGTGTCACTCCGCAGCCACAGAGGAGCCTAGCTCACTGCTTCAGAGACTTGACAAAACATTTCCAGATGCACCCAGCCAGAATTCAGAGTAAACTCGCATGGCCGGCCCTATTGCTCAGAGGTTTCTCATTGGAAAACCATTCACTGCTCATTGGTAAATCTTGTTAGAGAGTGGAGGGTCTCCATATTCCCCAAGGATCTGGGCACTGTCCGTCAATCAGGTCCATTCATCTGGATTTTATAAAGTTGTATTAGAACACGGCCATGTCAGCTCATGTGTGCATTATGTGTGGCATCCTTTGTGCTAAGTTAGCTGTGACAGAGACACTGAGACCTGCAAGCCTCAGATATCCCTGTCAGGCCCTTTATAGAGAAAGGTTGTTCATGCTTCAGTGCGTTCAGTCAGCACCCCACTGTCTAGCAGACTGGGCAAACCCAGTGATCTCAGCTATCTGGACAGAGTGTCCAGTCAGCCCGGAGCACGAACACTGACAAAAGCCCCGGGGCTTAAGGACATGTCCCCACTTCTCTCAGGAGCTTGCTAAGCTCTGTGGGGAGTCTTCAGGTTGGGCTCCCTCCCCTGGTTTAGGGGTCTCTGGCAGACTCACACCACAGGGGTCCCAGTGGACTGTCAAGGCAATGCAGTCAAGACAGATTCCCTGAGTCTCAGAGGCTCTTGGAGACTGCCCCCTGATGAATGGCAGGAGGAAGAATTTCTCCCTTGGCATCTAATCTGCACTTGGGAAATCAATTGCTCTTGTCACTGGTGTCTGCCCTGGCCCTGCAGGGCCCTCTTTCCTACTGAGCCTGCCCTGCACCCCATGCCTCCTCCACCAGCCTGGTGATGCAACCTCAGGATGAGGAGGGGAGGGTGAGGGAGGGGCAGAGGACCAGGGAGTCTGTCTGCTCCTAGCAGGTCCCCTCCTACCACTGGCTGTCCTCTGTGAACAGAGAGCAGGGCCTGCAGTGGCCCTGAAGCAAGTCTGCGCCCCTCACTTTCTTAGATGCAGGATGAGGTTTGGAAAGTGATCTGCAACTCTCTGGAAAGACCACTCATCCAGTATCCAGAGCTGGGATTGGAGATGGAAGGGAGAAGGTTGCTAAGGCCAACGGCTCACCTAATGCTGCTCTGACCTACTTGGGTCCCTGTCCTGGAGCTCGATCAGCAACCGAGGCCATGCTGCAGACACAGGACACTCATCCTATGACGTCTGGCATCCACCTCATACCTCCTACTCACCCCCACTTCCTATCTCTGGCCTTCTCAGAGGTACTTCCACTAACTATCATCTCAGAGCTGGTAGGGCTGTCTCAAGACACCCTGAGCAAGTGACAGGTGCTAGGATACCTCTGGTAGACAGGCCTCACTTGAAAGAGGACTTTCTTGCTGGGAGCTCAACCTTCCCAGTGACGTCCCTTTTGACATTCAGGGATGGACACTGGCTAATATGGGCTCATAGATCTCTCTCTCTCTCTCTCTCTCTCTCTCTCTCTCTCTCTCTCTCTCTCTCTCTCCCTCCCTCCCTCCCTCCCTCCCTCAGGATTGAAGGGTTTGTCTTCAATTCACAGCCAACACCTAGTCAATCTTGGGAGCCTTCATGGAAGGGGTGGTGTGTCAGGAGTTATCTGAATGACAAAGGAGAGCTGTTTGTTGCTCCAAGGACAGATCGGGGGTCACCTCCCTGCTGAGGCAGACATCCTTGCAAGCTCATCTTGGGCGCTAAACTGGATCTGTCACTGCAATTTCACAGCAGTCACTCAGGAGCAGAGAGAGCTGAGGAGGGAACTCAAGTAGGCTGTATGCATTAGCAGTGGCATTTGTAAGTCTGGATCCAAGGGGAGAAGTTGGGCACTGTGGCCTCTTCCCCAAGACTTTGTGAGATTGATTTCAGTGTTTCCAGCCCAGGTAGAGCTGTCTGCCCATGGCCCAGTTTTCACTGGCCATGTAACAAGTATTAAATCAGGCATCAATGCAGTTAGAAGCAGGACAAATCCCAGTTTTTATTCATTGTGTGGCCTTGTTTGCATTGATTTTCTTATGTGGCCACATTCTCCCTGAACATCTATTTATCTGTTAGATGGAACCATTAGCTAGTTGGTAAGAATTGTTTGTAACTGAAATGAGACAATGAGTGTAAGTTATCTTTTAGAATGCTAGCCCTAAATAGATGCTCAATAAATTCATTTTTACAAGACGAGGGTCTCATATAGTCCAGGCTGGCCTCAAAGTCACTATGTAGTCAAGGATGACTCTTAATTTTTGATCTTCCTGACTCTGCCAAGTGTGGGTAGTATAGACGTTTGCTACCATGCCCAATGGAGACTGTGCCGGGAATTGAACCTAGGATTTCTTCCATGCTAGGTAAGTAGTCTATCAAATGAGCTTCAGCAGCAGCAAGGCACCAAATATCCCTAAGTATCCATCATATCCCAGGCACTGCTCTGATAGCTTTTGCCTGAGATAGTAGACCTTGTGTCATATCAGAATACCATCAGTGAGGTCCTCTCCTCGGGGTTGCCCCTTCTTGTCCTGGGAGTGCAGGTTCTCCTTCTCAAAGGTGCCGGGGTAGAGACAGGCCTTCCCCATGCCTAGTGCCCCAGCCTCATCAACTCCAAACTCTCTCAGCAAGTGGTGCCAACCTTTAGGCACTACTATATGACAAGCATGCAGCACAGTGCATGGGGGTAGGGGGGCTAATAACTGACACATGACACAGGCTTGGTAATGTCTCACTTGTTATCACATGCTTGGCACCCACAGGCATAAATGTATCATGGGTAAAGATCTCTTGGCTCTCACTTTCACCATTGAGATTATGGCATACAACAGGGTCCCTAAACATACAGAGAGAGAGGGAGAGAGAAAGAGAGAGAGAGAGAGAGAGAGAGAGAGAGAGAGAGAGAGAGAGAGAGAGAGAGAGAGAGAGAGAGAGAGAGAGAGAGAGAGAGAGATCCTGTAAGTTCTGCACACTAGAGTTTCTGCTTAGCACCAGGGAGCCCTGGAGAGTGTCCACAACTGAAAGGAGATGTGGCCAAGTAGATCCCTGACACTGTTGCCCTGACAACCTGGGCTATGGAGTCTCCACAGTTCTTACCTGGCCTTGGGGGTCAGGGAGTAAATGCCTAGCTGACAGAGCCCTCTTCAGTCATTCCATACACCCTTCTCCTTTCTGTCATCACCAGCCCCAACCCTCCCTAGATGGTTAAGACCTCTCTTCTTCCTAAATGAAGATGTTGCCAGGCTTTGGTGACCCAAGGAGCTTCTTACAGGCATCCAGCACAGGACCTCAGGAGAAAAACTTGAGAACTTAAGAAGGGTCAGAATATGGGACCAAAGCAGAGAGTTCTTGAAGCATAAGCCTAGATCATGGCATTGTTCATCATAGAACATAGCATCATTCATCATAGAGCATAGCATTGTTCCATCATAAGCATAGCATCATCCCATTCTAGAACATAGCATTGTTCCACCATAGAGCATAGCATCGTTCCATCATAGAACATAGCATCATTCCATCACAGAATATAGCATCCTTCCATCATAGAACATAGCATCGTTCCATCACAGAACATAGCATCATTCCATCACAGAACATAGCATCATTCTATCACAGAACATAGCATCATTCCATCACAGAACATAGCGTCATTCCATCATAGAACATAGCATTGTTCCTTCATAGAGCATAGCATCATTCTACCATAGGGCATAGCAGAACCTTGGAGTTTTTCTAAAGGCAATGGGAAACAAGCACTTTTAAGTAGGGACAGATATGAATAAATCAGCTTTTCTGAAAGACCATTTTTAATGCTGTGTGTTGAAAGGACAGGAGTCATAAGGAAGAAGAGAGACCAGTGAGAGGCTGTTGCTCTGGTTGTCACAGAATATGATGTCATTAAGATAACCTCTGAAGGAAGTTAGAGGAGGAAGTACAAAGTACTGGAGTAGAGTGTTCTCATGAGGACAAGCTGTAAGGCTTGAAGGGTTTCCTGTGATGCTGGGATTTTCAGTGTCAAGTCAACAGCCTTTTCCACCAGCCATAGAGGGCAGCGCATGGGGCCCATAGTACTTTCAGAGCCCATGAAAATGCTTTAATATCACAAGAAAATGTGACTAGGAAATGAATGCCTATATGCATAGCAGTTACCTAAATTGTTCTAGTATTAATAAAAACTTGGTAGTAAGAAATCAAGATCAAAACTTGATAAAAAAAAAAAAAGCCTAGGCAGTTTGGATGCTCACCTTACTAGACCTGGATGGAGGTGGG
>NW_004949158.1:1694165-1713647 GCF_000317375.1 Microtus ochrogaster
CAGAAATCTTTAATAAATAAATAAATTTAAAAAAACTTGATAAAAATCCAAGGAACAGCAGAGGGCCAGTCGCCTGACCCTCCTCTCCATGTTTTCCTCATCCAAAATGACTTGGAAATCTAGCCCCTCCCGTCCCTCAGTCTCTCTTCCTGTCCTTCTCATCAAACTTCCTCAGTCCTCTCACATCTACATGGTTAATCTTGGTCAGCCATTCGGTCGCTTCGTCCTTGACTCAAGGTGGCTTGATTGGCACAAGAGGCCTGGCAATGCAAGCAGTTCTCCCACAACATATGTGGAATTTTTGTTGCTGTGTGACTCTTTGGGTATGTGTTTGGTTTGGCTTGATTTTGTTTTTGCCTTAAACTCCTGAGTTCAAGCAATCTTCTTACTTTGGCTTCGTGAAAAATCTCCTGCGGCTATAGGCATATACCAGTGTCAGTCGTGAATAAAGCATATTGACCTAAGCATTTATACAAATGCCCCTTGGGAAATGATGAGGTGACAGGAGAGACTTTGAGTGTAGCTCCTCTGTAGAACACACGCTTATCAGTCCTCAGCACCCAACATGAAGGAAAAGGAAGAGAGAGGGGAGGATTGATGGGCGAATGGAACCAACAGGTGTTCCAGTGGTGGGACTGATAGACTGTAGGGCTGCTTCACAATAAACCTTGGGATAAGAAGGATGGAGGGAGGAGGAATATGTGTAACAGCTCATTCGCTTGGTCAGTGTGTGTGTGAAGATTCCTTTTAGTGGGATGCAGAATGTTGTCATCCAGAGCCTTGGACATGTCATGTCTCCCTGTCAAGCATCCCTTTCCTCATCTCCAGAATGGGGCCATTTAAAACTCTCAGAGGATTATTGTAACAATCAAAAGAAGTTTTCTTCAGGACCAAAGTAGAAGAACCTTGCTCATAATCCTCATCAGCATGAGTTGAACCTCACCAACAGGCCAGTGTCATTCATTCCCACTTAGTCACTTGCTGGGGAGCCCATCCCCTATGGAACTTGCGTGCTAGGGGAAGGCGCACCATTCAGGAATGAAAACTGTGTGACACCAGAGTTCCCATGTGCCCAGCACAAGTCATATGAAAAGGCAGAGGTTTGCAGAGGGACTCTTCAGAAATACGGTCAGCCAAGGAAGGTAGCCAGGGTGGCTTTCCAGAGAAGGAGGTATGCCGATGAATATTCTGTTACCCTGAGTACAGTAGCAAGCTGATGCTCTCTAGGGACCCCAGCAAGCTGCTCTCCGAGACAGCAGTTCCCACATTGCTCCCAGAGGCTTGCCAGTATCTCTCCTGCTCCAACGCCAGTGACGAAGCATTTGTTTTTCGTCTGCTGTACTGCTGTCGAAGGAGCTCCTGGAGCTTGTCCTAAAGATATCCTCTCTGTCTGTTCATACGACTCCCGTCCTGTTCTCCCCAAATCAGTAAAATAGAACCCATGTGTCCAGTGAGCAGGTGCAGAATTGTCAAGTTTCCCTCCATCCTTGACTGCCCACGGCAAACCTACGCCCAGGGCTGTGCCCACAGACTGCCCCCCCCCAACCTTAGGGATCGTAGAGCCTGGAGCATCTGTAGAATGGGTTGGCAGTTGTAGACACCATTAAAGTCATGTGTAACTTCCCAAAAGAAACATATGAGAAGTGGTTTGTAAACTGTTAAGACTTTATACAGATGTTCCTTCGCCGTTTGAAATGAGTCAAGAAGGTGCCAGTACTCACTCAGGAGCAAAGCAGAAAGAGAGGATAAAAGGAGGACCGGCGGCCACAAAGCACCTCCAAGGACTGTGGACTGTACAGAAAGACAGTGTGTTACAGCTCATGAATAAGCATGAGCTGCCCTTGACTCCTGACAGCCTTGATTGTTCTCCAGTTAACAAGGTAGCTAGCAGCTGCTGGTTTCCTCAGGCTGGAGGGGCCCTCCCCTCTCTTCCTGCCCTTCTCAGCTGCCTGCCCAGGGTGCAGGGCATGGGATACTGCAGAGTGGGCCACCAGGCAGCCCCTAGCTCCTTCTTTTTCTTTGGCATCCAGCAGTGCAGTCGCTTGAGGCACGGAGCCAGCGCAGGAAGCTGAGACCGGCTGAGGGCTGGGGAGCTTTGCGATTGGCAGGTGGGACTGGCAGCCTGCTTCCTGGAGCAGACCCCAGGCTGGGCAGAGGCTTAGTATTCATCATGGGGAGGAGATGAGTGGCTGAGGGGGGACAACAGGCAGCAATCCTGGGATTGGAGGGGATGCCAAGATCACCAGGAGACCTCCAGCTGCCGTTGAGATTCGGGTTTTACTACAGCTGTGACACGCTCTGCATCGTGATGGGGGTTTGCATGCTTATTGTCTTGTGGGCTCAACACAGCAGTCCTGTGCCATCATAGCTATCAGTGTCAACACTGCCACCAGCCCTAAAGCTGAACGACTTGACCAGGTTCATGAGAGGTGAAAGTCTGAGGCTTTGCACACAGAGAACCTGTGTGCTCTTTGGACTGGAACGTCAGGCTGCTGGCCACACGACAGTCAGTGGCCCCCACAGTGTCTTCACCCTCTCATTTCCCACCGCACGGCAGGTACAGACTAGGAACGTGGACTTCCATGTTGTGCATCACAGAAGACTTCCAGACAGGTGGTCCCCGGCCAGCTCCACATCATCCCTCTCCACCTGGCTTCTGGTGGAGTCTGGCCTATGAGCAAACCCATCAAGCGTGTGGAGGGAGGCCAGGCATGGGTGGCGCACACCTTTCATCCCCCAGCACTCAGGAGGCAGAGGCAGGCAGGTATCTGTGAGTTTGAAGCCAACCTGATCTACATAGCGAGTTCCAGGAGATCTAAAACTACATAGGCTGTATCTCCAAAAAAAATTAAAAATAGAATTTGGAGGAAAAAAGGAAATGGAATGAGGCAGGAGGATTGCCTCAGTTGCCTCCCCATGGCTACCTTAGCTAACGAGGCTCTTGCCAGCCTCTGAAGACCATGGCTGCTCTAGAGGGCGCCTTCCACCCGATTCTATTTCCCTCCACTCAACATTTAGCCTACAGTTGTAACAGCTGCTCTTTCAGCCCCTCTTTTCCTGAGGATTTTGCCCACATCTCTGCACACAGGCTCTAGAGAAGCCTCTCCTTAACCTTGATCAAGCTGCCTCAGTCTGGGGTGATGGGCATAGAATGTGGAGATATGGAAAGGGTCCAAGGTGAGAGAGTGTGTTCTCCTAGACTCACATGAAGAGAATGTCACCAACTTCAATTCATTCCCTAAGACCACCCCCTTCCCATCATTCAAGTCCCAGAAGCTCCTTGAAAATCCAACGCCTAGCTCCCGCTCTCTGCCTTTCCATCCCAGCCTGGGATGCGGTCCTTAGCATCATACACACACTCGGTTGAGGAGGACCATTGAGATGTAACCAAGGTGTGAAAAGTAATTATAGAAGGGATATTAGCAATTAGCATCACCCTTGGGTTTCACTTGCTGGAACATGCCTCCTTGTCCATAGAGCCTGGAGTTTGTGGTTGAGGTTAGTATTTAGATAGCAGTGGCCATGCAGAGCCACCGCAGGATCAGGAGTAGCCTAGGCCTTGGCATCAGGGATTTGGGGAGGCCACATCCTAAACTGAGGCCCTCTGCAGGACATAAGCCAACCTTGGTGTAGAAACCTCATGGCCTCGTATTTCAACATAACCATACTTTTGCTACGCTCCAGGAACCTTCGAACAATATTCAGTTCAGCAGGTATCTAGGGCGCATCTATCTAATGCCTGGAGTTATAATAGCGAGCAAAATATAAATGAGTCACTTGTCTCACAACCATCATATCTGAAGAAGTACCAAACGCCATACCCTGTCATACTCTTTAGATACAATCCCTGTAACCCTCAGAAGGAGGAAGAGGAGGAGGAAGAGGGAGGAAGAGGAGAAGTGGTGATGATGATTTCTCTGATAAGAAGTCTAGGTTTGTTCAAGTTAACCAGCCAGTCATTCATTAGCAAAAATTAGGGGGGCATTATCAGGCACTGTCCTTCATGCAAAATCACCAGTGAACAAAAAAAAAAAAAAAAAAAAAAATATCCCCTCCTGGAATGGAGCTTACCATGGATGGGAAACATAAACGGTAAAATGAATAGCAAACGAGGAGATGGCGTGTTAGTTAGCTTTTCATTACTGTGATACATACCCAAGAGAAAGTTTAAAAGAGGAACGAGTAGGCAGAGCATCCTGGTGGAGCTAGCGACCCCTCCCCCACCTTTAACAGTCCCACTGCATCGAATCCATCAGTAGGTTAGCTCATGGGTGGTGTTGGAGCCCTCCTCCTTTAATGATCTCTGAAAACACCCTCACAGACACACCAGAAGTGTGTTTTACTAATCTGGGCGGTTCGCGATTCAATCAAGATTAACTATCACAGGTGGTAAGTGTGGGAGCCATAGAAAGCAATTGCATGCAGTGCCAGGATTGGGATGTCAAGACACACCCTTAGCAAGGTGGCATTGGTGAGAAGATGAGAATCAAGGAGGATGGGACCAGAGACGCGAGGCAAGCTTCAAATCCCATCTGGTTCTGGAGCTGGGTTCCCACTCACCACATGATGCTGCCTCCAGACCTTAACGGAGGGTCTGAACCTACCTGTTCCATTCAAATACGAGAGTTCACTTAATCCCCGTGTTGGAACAGCCCTGAAGGCAGGTTTTGTTATCACGATTTCCCAGAGAGGGAAGATGAAATGGCTTACCCAGAGTGCTAATCCTGGAAATGCAAGCCTCAGGTTCGCCACCCAAGGCGGCAAAGCATGAAGGAAAGACACTGGGCTGCCTGTTTGGCAGCCTGGCACAACTTCCTGACCCTTGATTTCCCCATCTGAAAAACACATTTAATATTTTCGTCTACCTCCTAGCGTTGCTGAATTACTGCGGATTTGTAGGTACTGCCTAATAGCATGCCAGGCTCCCTGCATTTAGGCCTTTTAAATTTGTTAACTTTTATTTATTTATTTTTTGAGTTTGTGTATTCTAGGCTGTCCACAAACTGGCTAGGTAGCTAAGGATGACCTTGAGTTTATGACTCTCCTGCCTCCAATCCCCCCAGTGCTTAGGTCACAGACCTACAGGCATGTGCGACCACATCTTGGTTATGCATGACTGTGGCCCCAGTCCGAAGTTTTGTACACACTAAGCAAGCACTCTCCACCGGAGCTACATCCTCAACCCTTGGCTGGCCATTACTGTCCTAAAAGCAATGCTTTACTTTTCAAATGACCCTGGAAGACCCAGTGCTCGGTATTTGGGAGTAGACAGAAGATGCCCTGGGGGAACAGAGGCCTGGAAATGGAGGCCTCGCCCCTCAGCACGAAGCTGGCAAAGCAGGCAGGTTCACCTGCGGGACAATGGGATGTGTGAGTGCTGCTTAAACCAAGGGGTGAGACTTCCTGATTGTAATTACCCTGAGTTGAGGTTATGACTCCAGCAATTTTATTCTTCTTTTGGAAGCACTGGCTCATTTTTTATGCATGCGCGGGGCCTAATTGCATCCAGAGAACGCTCCCTGCCTGTTGGTCTGGAGGTGCGCCGCCATATGCTTGATGCGCATGCGATTAACCCACTGCAGCTGCGCTCCCCTCTGGCTGGATTATGGATTCCATTTCAGTTCGGCTCTCAGGCACGAGTTCCACAATTTATATTTATTAACACGATCGCCTTTTAAACAGGGTGCTGAGGGCAGAATTCAGCACCGTGCAGGCAGCCTTCTGGGCCAGGCACATGCAGACAGCACCCTCAGCCAAGTTTGTATAGCTCAGGCTCTGTCCAGAAAGGACTCCCATCCTGCTAGGCAGGTCTCTAAGCTTGCCCCACAGAGAACTCTGGGCTTCCTTGAAGATAGTGGGGATCTTTTCCCTGACTCCTGCCATCCGTTGTTCCTGAACTCCCTAGGTGGTGCAGCCCTGACTGAATCGTGGCCTCATAAACATTCCTTCAAATCCTGACAGCCACTGACCATCCGGGTCCTCTCGCCAGAAACTGCTGCCTTCCAGCGCCTGCAATGGGGACTGAGACACAGTGGGCATCTGATTAATATCAAGCAAGGGATGCTTAGGAATCCATCAGTCTTCCGAAGTAGGCACCTGCACCTGTGACCCACATATTCCATGACCTCCACAAATAGTCATTTGCCCGCACAGTGGCAGCTGCAGAGATTGATGGGTCAAGTGCTCCTTGAGCTTAATAACAGGAGCAAGCAGAAACCAGCGGGAGCCAACCCCAGAGCCAGTCATCCTTGCCAGCCTTCCCGGCACTCTGCTTTTCTCAGTGAGGGGGAGCAGTGACTCCAGCATGGCTCTTGGGAGAACCCAGAGCCCTGGCACTCCCATTCCAGGGTCCCCATCCACCTGCGAGTCACTCCTGGCCTCAGAATCACACCCCTCTTGGTAGCCGTCCGTTCCACATGCAGGCCCCAAGCACCTGCGTCCTGCCAGATATTCTGCTAGGTTCAGGATATGAAGAAGAAGGAGAATCATGCTTGGTCCCCTGGGAGCTTATGTCTAGTGCGAGAGACAGAGCTGTAGACAATTGGCTGTGGTTCAGTGGAATAACACCCTAATGCCTCATGTTTACAAAGGCTTGAGCACAGAGGAGGGAGGGACTAAATCCACCAGGGGGGGATCACTGAGATCTTCACTGAGTTCCAATGACTTTAGGAGGAGACTGGGAGCAATGACACCTCGAACCCCCACAGGTGCATTAGACCGAACCAATCTGAGAAGACACATAGAGCTTAGCCACAGAGAACCTGCAAGCTAGGCAGAAGATTCCCTGTGTGCCTGTTTGTTCTATAAACAGCTATTGAACACTTACTGAACGACAGGTGCTGTGCTAGACTCAGGAGATACAAAGATGACCAGACACATCGCTACCCTGTGTGAGTGAGGAATCAGACAAATGTAACCCATTATGAGCCGGAAGATGTCCATCTTCATGGGAAAAGCCTTTGCACGATACAAAGAGAAAGGAATTATTACAGGGATGGAGAGCTAAGAGCTTGGGGCAAACAAATGAGGAGGCACTATGGCCAGGATGGGTTTTAAAGCATGATCAGGAGTTTCCAGATATAGTGGGGGGGGGGGGGTTAAGGTAGAGGCCATAAGCTTAGTGGGAGTGATTAGGTGGACGTTTACAATTGAGTAATATAGGAACTCAATGGTGATATAAATGAGAGACATGTAAGGTATCCCAGTGATGGATATGAACCCCCTAAGCCCTGAATCACCACTATGAAGAATGAACCCTACAGAAGGTTTCTCTGTGTATGAGACACACTGGCCTGGGTCTTATGTCAAGGTGCATGGGCCATTTGGACTAGGAGCCAGACCCCAGCAATGCCATCACTCTTCCAAGCCCTGGACCACTTCCAGCGCTTCAACAAATAGGAAAAAAAACCCACCTGATCCACCGTGTTCTCCCCAGCGGCCCCAGACTCTGACTCAGCCTTGTCAACATACTGTAAAAGTCCTCTTAGCGCACCTCTCTTGGAGCCTTCCATTGCATCCAAGCTGCAACCAGGCAACCAGACTCCGTATCCTGAGCTCCCGGGAGAGATTGTGGTGAAGCCTAGCTGAGTGGAGGGCAGAGCAGAAATGGTCCTCCACGCCTTAGCCGTTGATAAGGGAAGGAAGGTTAGCTGGCTTTGGGCACGCTCCAAAGGGAGAGGAGGCCTGTGGATTAGCTCTGAGAGTCCCCAGATGGTGTCACAGCCTCCAGGCATTCCTAAGGGAGCAGAAGCTCTCGGGAGATGTGTGCCCAAGCATGCTGGAACAAGGGGTGGGAAATCGGGTGCTGTCTGCCAGGTTATTTAGTCACTAATGACGTTGCTATTCTTAGGTACTCAGGCAATTTGGGCTTCTCTAATCAGGGAGCAGAGAGCAGGCCAACTGAGGGAGCCAGAAGATTTGAAATTCTCCTCAGGCCCTGCTAGAAGTAGACCAAGAGGATAGCATTCATGAGTAGGGGTTGGTTGGATAAGAGTCCAACGTTCTCTGTGTCTACATAGAAGAGGGCAGGAGTTGCAGGGGCTAAGATGCAGCAGGAAGGAATGCAATGATGTGTCTGCTAGGTTTTGGGGCCCTCCAGCTGGTTCCACTGGAAAGAAAATAGATTATCCTTTGCCTTAAGAGGGAATTGCATGGAAGACATGAAGGGCCCAAGTCAAGAACACTATAGCTCAAATCAGGAGTCCTGTCATAAGAAAGCTGGAGCACAAGGTGGGGACTTAGGTTTCTAAAGAAGGGACCCAAGGTGGACAGATGGACAGAGAAATGTAGCAACAGAGGAAACTAAGCAAGGAACCAAGTTGTAAGGAGAAAGCAGGAAATGGCATCTGAGTGTCAGTTAGGAAAGGTCCAAGATGGTTATGGCCTTTGTCATTTGGGCTGGGTTTAGAGTCACCTAGGAGATGCACCTCTGGGCACCGTCACTGAGGAGAGAAGATATGCTCTGTATGCTCCCCCTGCCGTGCCTTTCCCCCACAGTATGCCCTCTTACACCACGAGCCAGAACAACCTCCCTTCCCTTAACTTTCCTCTGCCAGGTACTTTGTCACAGCAGTGAGGAAGGTACTCAGAGGTATTCTGCCTCCACAGGCAGCCATGCAGCTTCCTGCCACCTCTTTTCCAGGTGGTACACAGCAGCCTGGAGGCTGTGCTCCTAGGAACTTGACTTTGGCCCTGGGAATGCCCAGGTGAGAAGGAAGCTGGAATATTCTCTTTCCTCACTCTTCCTCCCCAACTGCTGCGAACAATTAAGCCCCGGACAGCCATTAGGTAGTGCTGAAGGGCCTGTATTGATTAAGGATAATTATGTTTACTCTTTAGCAGTGTGAAGCGGGGCAGGAATTTTTTTTGTTAATTTGCAGCTGTTTAGCCTCAGAAAAGGGGACCGATCTTCCAGTCTCAGCTACATGCCCCCCCAACAGGAGCCCACATTCATGTACACGCTTGCCACACACACATGGTCCCCCCAACAGGAGCCCACATTCATGTACACGCTTGCCACACACACATGGTCCTTATCGCTCAGTTACTGTGAAAGCTCAGGTAAGGCCCCAGCACCCCGGACAGCTTCTACTCCAGAGGAGAACATGGAAATGTTGAAACTTTGTCTTGGCTACCATTATCTTAGGGGCACAAGAAAAGCCCAAGTGGCCACAAAACACACACACACACGCACGCACACACGCACGCACGCACTGGCAAATATACTCTCATTCTTCTTTCTCCCCAATAGATTTTTAAAACCTAAAATTTAGGAGGAGTGTTTTTTTTCTGTCGCTGTGTACAAACCCCAGTCCTGTGGGAAAGGCCCAAGCCCTCCATCCTAGTGTAGACAATCCTCCCAGACAGCTCTACCTCCTGACAACTCTCTCCTGATGTTCTGTTTGGGTCAGGCAGAAGCACCCTTTTCCAGTTGTCATTCGCAACCACCTTCCTCCGCTCTAGGCAGGCCCTGGGCTCAGGCCAAGATGTAAAGTACCCTCAGTGTAAGAAGGGAGGCCAACTGGGCACACCCAGGCATCTTCCAGGCTAGAGAACTTGTGCTCAGGCCTCCGCCAATCACATAGGGCAAGACGCTTCTCTAGGATTCTGTTCCCCAGCTATGAAATGAAAGTGATTAGAAAGCCCGCCTGACAGAACTGCTGTGGCCAGTGACATGTGTGTCACATGTGGAGAGTGCTCAGCCAGGCCCGGAATGGTGCAAGTGAGTGCTCAGCATGAATGCTAGTGACTGCATGAGTGGTGACTGCACCCCTGGAGAGACTGTGCAGACTGACTTATGCTGTCCTCTAAGGGACCCTGCAAGCAAAAGCAGGCAAGAAGAGGCTACCTAGTAAGCTGAGCTCGAACCCCAGCAGTCTGGGACCTTAGTCCTTGTACTTGACACCATTGCCAGTCTGTTCCTAGCTCCCAGCTCGGTACCCCATGGAGTAACATCGACCACCATTCTTTATCAGTACTGGCAGCATTGGACACCATGGGTTACAGAAGAAACGTACCTTACATAACCCGGGGAACGCTCTGAAGAGAGAATAAATAGGCTAGTTCTGAGTGTGGGAACTGTGTGGTCAGGAGCCCAGGGGTGAAAGACCACAGAATGTTGGGAAGACAGTGAATATTTCAAATAAGGGCATGGTAGGGAGACTGGCTCTACCCTAGCCTGCCTGGGACTGTTCTGGTTTATTATTTCTTGGCCCAACTTCATTATAAATTGTCCGCTATTTGCTCCCAGATGGTCCCAATTAGAACAATAAATTATATGGTCACTATAATTTTATATACTTGTAGGTGGGGGAGAGAACAGAGAACATGTTTTTACAAAATGGGACTTGCTACCACACCTAAAGACTGACTTTACACCAAAGGAGATGGGAACCCAGTGAGGAATGTCTAAAGAAGGTTCAGCCTTGGCATCCATCATCAGTTGATTGCAGAGGCTGGAGTCAAGGGGAAGAAGCACTGGGGAGCTGCAACCCTTACATTGTAGGTGGAGCAGAGGAACACACCATGTGATTTGGAAAGCAGGGGAACCAAGAGAAAATTACTTACTAAGAGTTATGAAACGGTTGAATTTCAGCCTGGGTGGAGGATGGTTCTCAACAGTGTTGGATGTTGCAGGGAGCTGCAGCTGCATTGCTCTGGAGTGGGAAGGTTCTCAACAGTGTCTGAGGCTGCAGGGAGCTGCAGCTGCATTGCTCTTCAAAAACTGAAGAGCCCCTGCTAGATTTCACAGCAGAGGCTCTCCTCAGCCTGGATGGACACATTTCATTGTAGACGTTGTGCTGAGCACAGCGAAGCAGGAAGCCACTGTTTTCTCTGGAACGTGAGAGGAAAGATCTTCTGCTTAAAGAAAATATGTGGAAATGAGGAGGGCTGAGGAGAGGGTCCCCTCCTGAAAATCTGTGTGAGAATAATGACTGTTTCAGTCAGAAGACAGTAGAGAGCCAGGGGCTCTGCTGTTAGACCAGCCCCTGGGATACTAGATACCAGCAAAGTTCAGAACGGAGTGAGATGAAATGTCGTGGCTTGCGGTGTTTCAGAAGTTGATAAAGATGGAGACCAAAAGTAAGATGGAAGAGGTGTGGGCCTAGCATCCAAGAAGCATGATTTTTCTTCTCGTTTGACACAAAAGGATAATTCTGGAGGAGCACTGGCTAGAGGAGAGGGACCGCCTCTTTGAAAGTGAGCTTCCATTTTTGCAAGGCGGTCCAGACACGATGCCTCGAAGGTCTGTGTCTGTGTCCCGCTTGTCCTTGGTTGCTTCCTCACCCACCCACTCGTGTGCCTGACTGTAATTGGCTGAGTGGTGGAGAGAGCGAGCGAATGAATGAGGCTGTTGCTCCTACCTGAGAGGCACCTCCTCCCTGTGAGCCTGTGCTTCCTGCATGGCGTGGAGCCCTTCTCATCCCTCTGGTGTGCTTACCTCAACGCTGCTGTGTGCACCTCTGCTCTTCTCAGAAGACACAGGAGGGACGAAAGACAAACAGGCATAAAAATCATTTTTGCTATGACTCCTTAAATGTACCAAAATCTCAGGGAACGTGAAGCCTGCTCCCAACAGAGCTGCATTTCCAGAACTTATCTGTGCCAGCCTGGAGTGGTTTAGACATTGTTTAGAAACCCTGCGTTCCAGTCTTAGTCAGTGTTCTGTTGCTGTGAAGAGACACCATGGCCACAGCAACTCTTATAAAGGAAAGCATTTCACTGGGGCTTGCTTATAGTTTTAGAGGCATAGTCTATTATCAGCATGGTGGGGGGCATGACGGCATGCAGGCAGCCATGGTGCTGGAGGAGCTGAGAGTTCTACATGTGGATCCTCAGGCAGCAGGAAGAGAGAGACACTGGGCTTGGCTTGAACAGCTGCAACCCCAAAGCCCACCTCCAGTGAAACACTTCCTCCAATAAGACCACACCACACTTCGTAATCCCTGTCAAGTAGCTCCACTTCATAATGGCCAAGCATCCAAATATGGCCTACAGGGGCCATTTCTATTCAGACTACCACACTTGGGGTTCCAGGATGATACCCCCACCCCAGTCCTTTCCCCATCCACAGAAGTCTTTACCTGAGAGTTTGCTTCCTGTCACCTATAGTCATCCTTGATCTGAATGTATTAATTAGAAAATTCTAGAAATTGATAGTTCATAAGTTTACATTGTGAATTGCACTTTAAAATCTGAGTAGCATGTTGGTATTTCCTTCTATGCTAATCCATCCCACTCGGGACCCGAATTGTGTCTTTGTTGGGTAATCCTACCTGGTGTGCACTTCTTACTACCTTGATTGCTGAGTAGGTGTCTCCGTCACCAGAGGAATTGCTATAGTGGCGTCTCCATCATCAGAGGAACTTCTGGAGGGTGGCAGTCTTGAGTTCAAATACTTTAACAATGGTCCCCAAACCCAAGAACAGTGGCATGAAGGAGACTCCAGGGCATAAAGTGGAGAAGGACAGATGAATTCTGGTGCTGCACATAACACTGTGGGGCATATAGGAAAAACACATGATGTATAGAAGGCTGGCATTGTCTACAGATGCTGGCACTCACCAAGGGATTGCTTCACGAGGACAAGGTTACCTCTAAAATGGCATAGCAAAGGGTCTCCAGAGAAGCAGTGACACCACAGGGAGGGGAGCCGTGAAGCCCTAATTTTAGAGGTTTAGACTATGAATATACACATATGTGTGTATGTATATTCATATGTGAGCATCTGTGTGTGGATGCCAGAGGTCCATGTTGGGTGTCTCCTCCCTCTCTCTCTCTACCTTATTTTTTTAAGACAGTCTCTCACTGCAACCATAGCTCACCAGTCTGGTTAGCCTGACTAGCAAGCTTGCTGTCTACCTTCCTGCACTCCCCAGCTCCATTCCCAGGCTTCCTTGCTGCGGTTATAGACCCATGCTGCTGGGCCTGGCTATTGTATGGGTACTGGGCGTCTGAAGTCAGGTCACAGCAACCACCTTGCCAGCTGAGCCTTCTCATGCCAGTTCTAGTTTATCATCATCATCATTATCATAATTGGTATTATTGTTGTTGTTTTTAGTACTGCTGCTGCTAGTGGGGGGATCCGTGTGTGTGTGTGTGTGTGTGTGTGTGTGTGTGTGTGTGTGTGTGTGTATGCTTGCAGGAGTTAGTTTGATCCTCCCACCATGTGAGTTCCAGGGTTGGAACTGAGGTCTTGGTGACAAGTGCCTTTACCTTCTTAGCCATCTCCCCACCTTGGTTTTAATTTCTTGATGAAGCTAATCATGTCCTTTTCACTTTGTTCTTCCTTACTTCCAAGTCTAGCACCATTGGCTTCATCATCTAACACTGAAACACAGGGCAGAGGGGGCCTTTCCGGCTCCCATTACCAAACAAAACAGGACTCGGAAGGAGGACCATAGCTTGTGTGTTCCCAGAGGCCATCCAGGTTTCCCCAAGGGAACAGAAACAGACGGGCTTTATTTTTAGATTCCCTGTGGGCCCCTGAGCCCTGCCCCACTTTCTGAAACAGAGCTCGGGGCCCAAGCCATCTGGCCCTACTGCCAGAATCGGCCAGACGAGTGTGGCCCCTGCCACGTCCACATTTCAGGTCCAGCAGTGGCACTGGAGTCTATGAGAATGCACTCCTGCTGTCCTATGCTCAGGTCTTTAGCTGAATGGAGTTCTTGCATTGTACCCCAAACTCTAGGGCTTCTGACTCCACAGCCCGCTTCAAACCTCGCCCCTCCCTGCACCATCTCTGAGCTCCATTTGAACTTTCCCACGTTTCTGAGACGGAATCTGCAACTCAGAGAGTGAACAGCGATAAAAGCAAGAAAGAGGGTCCCAGCTGAACGCCAGGCAGGGCATCAGTCTTTCATCTGCTTACAGAGGGCAACTCATGCCCTCTTTCTTCATACTGGAAATGAGCATGGTCTCATCTTTGTTCTCAAGATGCTGTGCATGCCTTTGTCATCTGTTCCACAACTGATCTCAAGGGCTGCCGTGAATCAGTGGCCAAACCAGAGGAGGTGGTGAGTGGGTCCAAAGAGTTAAGACTTTTTTCTTCCAGAGTGGAAACTCCAAGCTGGCAGTTTCTCCTTTTTTTTTTTCCTCTCTGCCAGTGCCCCTTGGTTCATCCTATGCTTGCCACATGCATGAAACCGACCTGGGAGGGTATCCACCCAACACACATCATTCTACAGATGGAAGTGGGTACCAGTCACCTTGGCAGCGAGCTCCTGCATTCGCTGGCTGCTTCATGGAACCCCATCTCTCCTGGGAATCATTTTCTGCTTTTCTTATTAGTAACCTAGACTTAGCCTGGACCTGAAATCTTTTTATCCAGTTCCTTCAGACCCAGATGGGTCTTTTGCAGCCTGAATACCATTAACTGGCTTTTTTTTCCCTCACGACCTTTTTTGTACCTCCCTGTGAACAGTGGCATTTGGTTTTCCATTCTATCAAGAGTTATTCCTGTGACTATAGGGACACTAACATGGAGAAACTGGCTGAAAGGGTCGCCCAGACTGCTTGGAGAGCAGAGAAGCGAGGACTTTGGAGTGCAGTTCTAATCTGGCCTCCCCATGGGCACTTCTGCCAGGCCTCCTGTGAGTCCCGTGGGTGCCATGAATACCCAGCTTATCAGGATTAGCCCTGGCTCCAGAACACCTGGGCTCTTCCTGGCCAGTGTTTGGGGCCCAGACTGCTGCCCATATGGCCTCTCAGATGCTCTGCTTCCCAGCTGCCCTCCCTCTCACCAGGATCTGTCTCTGCACTGCAAAGCACCGGGTATGCCTTGGCCTAAAGGCAGGGGCTGAGCATCAGCGACTCTTGGAAACAGTATATCTGGGTGAAGAGTTCTCCCGGGCCTCCTGAACCTATGTTTTTAGGATACCTGGACAAAGCCTCCTACCACTCTGACTTCTTTAGGATATGCTTATAGATTCTCTTTTTTCTGTCTTGCAGAGCTCTAATAAAGAAGATAGTGAAATAAGGCTTCAGAATGATACACTCAAAAGGGGTCTGGGCCCTGGAGGGGGCAGGCAGGCAGAGCAAGGCAAGGAGCGCATCACTGCATTTGACACAACATGAAGGCAGCTCTTGATTAGCTTGTCCAGAGCTGCATGCACACTGATTCTACTGAAAAAGGTTTTTAAAGATAATTTTTATTTATGTGTGTGGTGGGGAGGCTGCCCTCAGAGGCCAGAAGAGAGCTTTGTATCCTCTGGAGCTTGAGTTCTAAGAGCTCATGAGCAACCCGGGGTGGGTGCTGGGAATCAAATTTGGTTCCTCTGAGAGGACAGCAAGTGTTCTTAACTCTCCAGCCTCCTGAAAGAAAGTGACTAGACACTGTGCCTAGGAAGGTACAGGCAGTAGACGGTGGAGAGTTGGGAGAAGGTGCCTCCTCTGACATCTGACATTATGTCTTCCTACTCATAAACAAAGAGGAAGCAAGAGAACTTGCAACTTTGTAGACTCTTTGTAGACACTCCTGCCTAGGGGCAGAACTGAGGCCCAGAGTATAGAAAACATAAATTCCTCGGGCATAGGGAGAGACTCTCCAGGAAGCAGCAAATGTGGTCTGGGAGCCGGGGAGCCTGGGAGTGAGTGGCCCACAGGAGAGGACCTGAGGGAGGTGTGCTGTACGCTGCTCACCAAGCCCTACCTGGGAGCAATACCCAGCTGCAGAATGGCAGGAACAGAGAGCAGGGCTGGAGCTGGGGCCTGATTAGAAACCCGCACACAGGAGTCTGCTAAAAGCAGAAGAACTAATGAATTTTTAACTTGGTCCACTAATAATCTTTTTTTCCTTGAGAGGTAGAACAGACAAATAGGGGAACCAGGAGAACCAAGTCTAGACGTCAGTGAGAGTCACAAGAAGAATAACTTGTTAAGGGTGGGGCTCTCTTAAGAAGCAGCACGCACAGGGCCTGCTCCCGTCTACACCGGGTCCTCTGCGTATATGTCATGGCTTCCCATTTAGTGTCGTTATGGGATTTCTAAGTGTGCAAATAAGTGGGCCTCTGATTCTTGGGCCTTCTCTTGGGCTCTTTTCCTTCTGTTTGCTTGTCGTGTCCAACTCTGACATGATAGGTTTTGTCCTACCTTATTATACTGTTTTATATTCTATTATCTCTTAGAAGCCTGTTCTTTTCTAATGAGACACAGAAAGGGAATGGATCTGGAGGAGAGGGGAACTGGGGAGGAGCTGGGAGGAGATATCGCAATCAGGATGTATTATGTGAGAAAAGAACCCATTTTCAATAAAAGCGGGGGAAAGGAGAATGCTGTGTCTCCAAGAGCAAGGCTACTATCTGTTTTGTTTTGTTCACCCTGCCTGCAACTGCCCCTGGCCATTGTGGTTGCTGAATTGTTTGTGCAATGAACAAAAAAGTATAGGGCTAGGGACCCAGAGTAGGTGGTCATGTCATCCTGGCATGGCCACGAGCCATGGCAGGTCACCCCAAGTGCCTCAGATGTGAGCCAGAGCCCAAATGAAGGGAGAATCAAGAGGCGCAGTGCAGCAGGAAGTGGTCCCATCCCATACCAGGAGCCAGAGGGGGCAGGACTCAGGTGGATGAGAGGAGAAAGAAATGAAATGTCTGTTGCACAGTCACAAACAGTCCATGTTAGAGAAAAAGACTTTGGAAGAAATGCCATACATTTTTCTATGGGGCAAGGAGAGTGGATAATAAACCGCTTTGAGAATCTAATAAAATCTATAGTTCCTTTCTTCCATAAATGCCACACATACCACACTTTACATCTGTACAGTGTTTTCTCTATAATTTAGAAAACATTGATGGATCTTGTGTTGAGATCTACTGTAGAGTTGAGATTGTAACTCAGTGGCAGAACGCTTACCGAGCATACACGAGTACCTGGGTTTGAGCCTTGGTGTAAGTAAATAAGTAAATAAGAAGGAAGGACATTTCTAATACAAAAGAACCAATGTAGGTTTAAAGAACTCCTCTAGGAGTTCCTGCATAGAGAGCGTACAGGCCATATCAAGAGGCAGGCAGACATCATACTCTGCCAGAATCTTCTTGTTGGGGCGTGACAAAGCCCAGTGTTGGTATTCCTCCAAAAGGTATATACTAAAGCTTGATCCCCAGTACTATACTGTAAAAGGGGTGGGGGCTGTTGCATACCTGTACTCTTTGCATTGGGGAGGGTGAGGCAGGAGGATCAAGAGTTCAAAGACAGCTAGAACTGTATAACAAGACCTTGTCTCAAAGAGAGAAGTGGCGACACCTTAGAAGATGATTAGGTCCTGAGGGCGGGATCCTTACGAATAACATTAGTGCCTTTATGTATCAGTGCCTTTATGGAAAGGACCCATGGTCCTCCTACCATATGAGGACGCCATAGGAAGACACTGAGGAACAGACCTTCGACAAGCGCCGCGTCTGCCAACACTTTGATCTTGGAGTTTCCAGCCTCTATAAATGGGACAGATAAATGGTTTTTTTTATAAGCCTCTTGGTTTATGGCATTTTGTTACAATAGACTCAGATATGTAGAATAAAGTATCAATTTTTTCTGGGAAAAAAAAGGCACTTTTATGTTTCCATACTGACTTTCAGTTGTTAAGACAGGGTCTTGCTGTATAGCCCTGGCTAGCCTCAAACTTGTGATCTGCCTGCCTCAGCCTCCCAAGTGCTAGAATTTCAGGTGTTTCCCTCTGTGCTCTACTGTCTCTGTTATTACTAAGAAACCCACCAGACTTGAATAGCGCGAAGCTTCAGTTTCCTTGTCTGTAAAATAGGGAGGATATCTATCATAACTGGTTATTATTAAAAAAATGGAATACTTCATGTCAAATGCTTGGCCCGGTGCCTGGCACATTTGAGCCAATGTGTTTTAACCATCATTATTAAGATTATTATCATTTCCTGCTGATAATGCCCTCGCTCTCCTCCACTGACTGTTAAACCCTTAAATAAAGGTTAGCCTTTATGTGGTTTGTTATTTTTAAGTAATGCCTCAAGCAGGAAAGATGAAAAAGGCAAAGGACTGCTCCTTGGAGATGATGATGTAATATTAGCTTTCTACAAAGAATAGCTAACAAAGGGAGTGAGGATGGAGCTGAAGGGCAGGGGAGAAACATGGCCCCTGCACCCGGGAGGGGAACTTCGCCTCTGGGAAGGAGTGAGGACCACGGAAAGGCCTGCCCCTTGCTTTGCTTCTGTCTTCCCATCAGTAAGTGCAGATCTAGCATCCATCCGTGAGGTCAGACTCTAGACCTGGGCCCTTGAAGTTGTGACACTGAAAAGATTTATAGGTGAGCAGCTAACACCTTGCTGGCCATCACTGAGACACCACAAGGGACATAGAAGGTTCCCAGAGGACGGTCCCGAAGGGTCTGCACTGACCACACTGATGTCGACCTGACAAAACCCTAAAAACAATGGCATCGCAAATATATAGAGACTTTAGATGCAAGAGACATGACACTTGGATTATCTGAGGGTCCCCTGGCAGTAGGACCAGGATTTATCCCTGGTGCATGAGTTAGCTTATTGGAGCCCACTCCCAATTGTGGGATGCCATGCTCAGCCTTAATGCAGTGGGGAGGGGCTTGGTCCTGCCCCAACTTAATGTGCCAGACTTTGTTGACTCCCCATGGGAGCCCTTACCCGTTGGGAGGAGTAGATGGAGAGTGGCCTGGAAAGGAGGAAAGGGAAGTGAAAGGAAGAACTGTGATTAGAATGTAAAATAAAGAAAAAATTTAAAAAGAAAAAGAGAGAGAGAGTGATGTCATACCCAGAAGCCAGTAGGAGATTACCAATTAAACTGAGTAAAATCAAAAACAATTCCCTTTTCTTAGTATAGTGAGTTGTTTTTTTTTTCTTCTAGAATATCAAGGAAGTACCATTGGCATATAGTTTATTTCAGAAAAATAATGAAGTCATTCCTTATCGCCTTAGGCTTACTAGAGAAATGTGACATGGACAACAATAAAATTGTGACTTCAGTAATGCCCCCCGCCGAAGGTCCAGGTGTTCTCCCCAAGTGTCAAGAGGATCCTGGCACTTGATCGTAGCCAAATGGCCAGAAGCCATATCAAGAGAATCTCTGAGCAGGTGGCATGCGCACAGGTCTCCAGGTTTGACTTTCTCCATGTGTTTGTAAGTGACAGCAGGCAGGCTTGTCGACACAGTCACCACATACCTGGGAAGGTGAAATTACTAGATGGGGGCAGTGCCAGGGTTCCAACAAGACTCCAGCACCTGAAACGGTGGGTTCGTGCTGAGGGAAATGCAATGGAGGTGGGCAGAAGAATAACAGGTACTTTGTGTAGATGCTCTTTCGAGAGGGTCAAGTGCTCACCTCGTTCCTTAAGTCTGCTCCTGGCCACATTCTTTCCATGTCAGCTCCACAGTGGAGAAACCTAGCACCACTGCCAGGGGAGTGGGATCCCATCCTCAGACAAGACAGGTGGGTGGATGGACCCTTGGCACAGCACCTCTGTTGTCTGCCAGGGGAGTGGGATCC
>NW_004949158.1:1713837-1763748 GCF_000317375.1 Microtus ochrogaster
ACAGCACCTCTGTTGTCTGCCAGGGGAGTGGGATCCCATCCTCAGACAAGATAGGTGGGTGGATGGACCCTTGGTACAGCACCTCTGTTGTCCCCCCTCCCCACCAAACCCGGTCTCACTGTGAGGAAAAGCATGAGACAAATGCCAGTAAAGGAACGCTCTTCAGAATACCTGACTAGGAAGCTTCAGAACTGGCCAAGTTATCAAAAACAAAGAAAATCTAAGAAACAGACACGGACCAGAAGAACCTAAATACAACTGAAAAAAAAAAAAAAAAAACCAGGACCCTAGGAACAGATGCGGTCCTAAGCAAAGCTAAGGAAACCTGAATATATAACAGGCTTTGAGTACTCAAATATCAATACTTGTTGCCTAATAATGAAACTATTAGACACTACAATGTCAGTAAATGTAATAATCAGGGAGTCTGTGGGTATATAGGAACTCCATACCAGTTTCATGATTTTCTGCTACCATAAAGCCATTATAAGATATTTTATAAACTATAATAGACCTAATGTATAAATTCCTGCATTAAGTACAAAAAAATATTTTGTGTTTGGTGAGGACATCTACTCTAAGCTTAGCCTATGGGAAAGATACCTAAAATGTTTTGCTGTTTGTCTGGCTCTGGCCGTGTGGTTTTTACAAAGTTTGAGCCAACATACAGTAATGCCTATGTGCCCAGACCCGTGGGATCCAAATGCAGTTGTCACGTGCTATCTGTGTGATCTGGTCAAGACCCCTAGTCTCTTCGGTGGCCATTCCCTCATCTGCAAACTAGGCTAGAGATAGAACTATCTCATAAGGTAGAGCAAGACCCTGGCCTGAAACAACTGCTCAGTAAGTAGGTCTCTCTCTGCACATAGCAGAGGTCTGGCCCAGGCAGGGGAGGGCCTGCATCTTATTCTTTGGAGCAAGCATCATCTCAAGGGGTGGTTAGTATCTCAGAGAGAATGCTGAAGAACTCAAAATCTTCACCCTGAAGAACTGACTGAGGGAGGTACCACTTCAAAGGGCCTAGCAGGAGCCAGCAGATGAAAGTGACATTCTTGGTTATTTAGAGACACCCTGAGTACGTCCCTGGACCTAAGCCTGTCTAGACCTTTGCTTGCCGTGACAAAGTACCAGACATACACGCTTTAGGGAAAAATTACTCATCTTGGCTCACAGTTTCAGAGGTTTCCATCTATGCTTGACTGACTTCATTGCTATTGGCCCGAGGTGAAGCTGAGCATCATTGTGTGTGATAGAGCAAAGCAGACCATCTAGTGGCAGACAGGAAATGGAGTCAAAGCAAGGAACCTCAGGAAAGATTTGCCTTCCAAAGATATGCATCCAGTGACTTACTACCTCCAACTGTGCCCCACGTCCTAATGTCTCCTTCAGCAGATGAGCCTGAGGGAGGCACTTCCTACTCACACTATAATATTTCCCTATCCTCAGAAACATACAAGGATACTTTCTGGTCAGTTTCTGCAGAGTGCCTAGAGGGTGGGTTGAGAAATGGGGAAGTGAGCTGAATAAAGACAGCTAAGATGAACAAACATGCCGTTACTAAAACCAGACATTAACTTTGTGCCAGGGCAGGATTGTGGGGAGACAGTGCAACATTTGGGGGAGCCTTTTTAAACTTCAAAGCAATCCAGGGCAAGTCAAGGACACGGGCTTTTCTTTAAGGATGAAGAATGATTCCAAGAGAAGTGTGACTGGACAGTGGAGAGGAGACAGTTCTTGAAAACAAGGGTAGGATGTTGGAAATTTTACCTAGGTTCATCCCATCTGTAAATTTACCCTCCCAGGGTTGTTGGAGGATCATGTCCACAAAGGCCAGCACTCTGGAAACGTGCTCCGTGATCGCGGCTGTTGTAATCTGCCTGGCTAGTTAGTAGCAATGAGAAACCGTGAGGTTCTGAGAAGGCCAATCCGTTGGTCTATAGGTGACGTGGTCACTCCCCTTGGAAGCTTCTGGAGCTCAGAGAAGAAAATCCCACTCTCCCAAATGGAAACACAGACTAAAATAGAGTTCAGGTCTACAGAAGGAAGGCAGGGAATGCCAATCCATCGCCTTCCAGAAGCACTTGACATCAAACTCTTGCCGACTGCTGAGATTCTGGGTGAAAAGAGCCAGAAGAACGGGATGACTGAGGAAGAGGGAAACCGGGCTGGTATTTACAAAACTACCTTGTGGTCAGGGAGGTAGGGAGCCTTGAGAAGGCAAAGGATCCAAGATGGCTGGGGCATGGCAGAGGGAGAGCAGCGAGGTACTCCTTCGGGACTCTTGCTCATCTGTCATGGGTCTTGGATGAGACAAAGTCTCTGTTACGTATCCTGATGATGAATATGAACCTCAACATCATTCGGAGCTTAAAGTTCCCATGTTATGCTAAAATCTCCAGTCCCCGGAGACTTCTAACGGATGGAGCCACATGCCTAGGAGAAAAAACTAACAGCTATGTATTCAAAATTTTATTTTACAGTCTGGAGTTACAATAGACAGTGACAGATGGGTCTGGATTTACATAAAATGACACAGACACTGGTTTTCTGAGTGTTTGTTGGTGAAATCAACAGTAACTAAAATGGATCCCTCACCCACTCACACACACACACACACACACACACACACACACACACACACACAAGCATTCCACACAGCAGAGGCTCCCAGCAGCACCCAGCAGAGAGATCAGAAACTGTTTCCAGGTCAGAAGTTCAACCCTCATTAGGTGTGGTCCCTTTCCCTTCTAGTTCCTGCCCTGCTGACATGACCTCACGCGCTGGAGGATGATTAGCCTTGAGTCCCTTAGAGAAACAGCTTTGAGCTTGACTCTCACACGAACCAAGCATCCTTTGAACCTCAAATACCCAGAGTACTGCCTGTCTTTCCAGTTTGGCCTGAGCCCAGTAAATACAAATAGCTTGGATGATCTGTACTCAGAATTAGAGCCCCCAATTTTAAGAAGGATATTGGCAGTCTGAAGAATGTCCAAGGATGTGTCAACTGGTTACTTGAAGCCTAGACTGTATCCTGCTGAGAAAAGGGGAGTCATTACACACATGCAGGGTTGCCATAGAAAAGACACAATAAAACTCGGCTGCATTTTTGCACAGCTCCAGGGACACACCTGACGGGGTGGGGAGGGAGTGAAAAAAGACAAACACATGGGCATACAGAAGTCGGGATCAGGTAGAGTGAGTTTTCTATTGGAGGAACCACAGCATCCTGGAAGCTCAAGATGTTTACTCCATACAGGGTTATTGTATATAGGTAAATAAGGAGGTGAGGCATTATACACAAATAAACAAAGAGTCAGGGCTGTTCTACACAGCTGAACAAGGAGGCAGGTTTAGCTAATCTTAGTAGAAACAGTCTGTAAGGGAGCAGCAGTCTTCACGCCAGAAACATAGAGGGGAGGGGGTCCATGATGAACATTGTCTATGCACAGTATCCACGTGAGAACCAGAGGAATGCTTTGCCATTCCACTGAGCCTCACTCTGGGGCGAGGAAGGGGCTTCACCACTTTCTCATGGGTCTGGGGCTATGGTCCGTGATATGACTGAGCCCATGTCAGTAACACACGTTCATTCGGGACTCAGGGCTTCCTACAAAACTCCTCTGGATATCCTCAGGAAACTGTTAAAGTTAGAACCCAGATACACGAATTTAAAAAAGGTTGTTTGAGCTCAGTGCTGAAGCCGATTCTCAGTTAGTGTCTCTAATATGCTGGTTGCATGGAAAAGTAATTACCTGGTCTCTTTATTGTTGCGGGGTTCAGAGAGAGATGCCTGCTGCTGTGGTTGCTGTCGGGGGGCTCCTCCTTGGATGGAGAACGGAAGTGGGAGGTCTCAAGGTTTCTTCCTAGACCTTGCGTGATATAGGTTCACGTTCTGTAAGTAGAGCACGCAGAGAGTCGGGATTATAGTTTAATCAGAAAGGACTAATACAGACACGCACAACTGGGAGAAATCCAGAAGCTTCCTGTGTCTGAGTCTGGGGTTTGCAGGCTGTTTTTCTTAAGTAAATATGAGTCTGAATGAAAGAAAATAGAAGTGTGAGTCCCAGTTCAGACGTGGCTTCTGCTTTCATGTTTAAAAACCTCTTCCCATTATAGAACGGCAGTTTAAACCCCAGTGGGACAGTGGCCCTCTCTCATGGGAAGCTTTCATGTCTGTTTTGGGTGTGTACTGTCCTTTTCCTGAGTACCTCTCCATCCCTCATGCCTTGCTTAAATAAGTATTAAAATGGTTTCTTAAACCTGGCTCTAGAAAACTTTCCAGGAATCCACAAGGATGACCCCAGCTAAGACCCTAAGCAATAGAGGGTGCCCGAACTGGCCTTGCCCTGTAGTCAGACTGATGATTATCTTAAATATCACCATAGAAGCATTGTGCAACAACAGATGGAAACAGAGACAGAGACCCACATCGGAGCACTGAACTGAGCTCCCAAGGTTCAGTTGAAGAGTAGAAGGAATGAGAATATGAGCAAAGAGGTCAAGACCACGAAGGGTTCATCCACTGAAACAGTTTACCTGAGCTAACAGGAGCTCACCGACTCCAGCTGGACTGAGAAGGAATAAGCGTAGGACCAAACTAGTCCCTTTGAATGTGGCTGACTGTTGTGTGGCTGGGGCAGACTGAGGGGCCACTGGCAGTGGCACTGGGATTGTTATCTGCTGCATGTACTGGCTTTTTGGGATCCTATTCTCTTTGGATGCATACCTTGCTCAGCCTAAATATAGTAGGGAGAGCCTTGGACTTTTCACAAAGCAAAGTGCCTTACCCTCTCTTAGGAGCGGAGGGAGATGGAGTGGGAGGGTTTGTGGAGGGAATGGGAGGAGAGGAATGAGTGGGAATTTGGATTGGTATTTTAAAAAAAGAACTAATAAATAAAATTCTTTCTTAGTAAATTACATATTTTGTTTAAAAAGAGAAACAATAATTCCAGTGGGCATCTGTAGCTACTTTCATTCCCTATATCCTCTTTCCCAACTTTAAGCTGATCACAAGAGCAGGGGGAGAGATGGGTGTCGAGACCTAACCCTTTCTGTAGGTCAAATCCTTCATCTGATCCCATCCAAATCCACAGGGTAGGCATATGGGCGCATCTCAGTGGCCATGTTAAAAGCCCTGCTTCTTAGTGTACCAAGTGCACATCCATACCTGGATGGATAACTGAACTTTCTGGCCCCCCGCAATTGTCCATCCCAACCCTGGACAATTCACCTCTCTCCCAGAATAGTACCGGTTCAGCACCGCTTCTTGTGGTACCTTCTTTTTCAATCTGTTTGTTCAGATGATTTGATTCTATCTGACAATTGTCAGTCACCGCTGACCACTGTCATCCTTCCTTAATACAACCTGCGTATCACGTATTAGCTCTGTCTTTGGGGAGATACGCCCCAGTTAAGAGCTCAAGAAAGGGAGGCTGGAGGGATGGTTCAGCTGTTAAGAACACTGACTGCTCTTCCAGTAGGACCTGGGTTCCTGTCCCAGCACCCATATGGCAGCTCAAAACCTGTAACTGCAGGCCCAGGGGATCAAAGACCCACGTTAAGCCTCCTCGAGCACCAAGCACACATGTGGTGCATAGACATACATGTGGGCAAAACACTCGTCCACATAGAACAAAATAAAATGAAAAGAAAGAAACTAAGAAAAGAAGTGATATTAAGAGACCCTATTTTAGACTTCTTGGCCTTCGTGTACAAACAGCAGAAGGCGGCGTAATTGTGCCAGAACTCAGCACCGCTGCGACTTGGACAGCGTCCCCCTTAATTTGTTCTTCTGCTCATCCAACAAATTCAGACTGGCTCGCTGTTCTTGCTCTGACCTGCCTAGATTTCTTATTTTGAGCTTGATTCCTACGGAAGCAAACCTTGTTACCAGCTTGAAGTATAATTTCGAGCAAGCCACCTCTCCTTCCTGACCATCAGCTTCCTTATCACTAAGCCTTCGCCTGCCCCATGGGCCACGTCAGGAAAGGCCATTCATTAAAGATACACTGGTTGCTGACAAAACAGGTACAAGGGTGCCAGGCTGCTTGCAAGCCAGGGAAAGGTCTGCACTAATCATCCCACAGTCTTAAAAAGCTTCCAGCATCTGTCAAGATCCAAGTGTAAGCTGGGCACTATAATTGGGCCCTTAGTATCTCCAGCAAGTTTTCTTGACACCTCTGCAGAGCAGTGGATGGATTAGACATGGTGTCAAGCGGTGAGCCTGTTAATGTGCAAAGCAGAGAGGTGTCAAAGCTGGCAAAAAGCAAAGCCTCCAGCTCTTCTCCATCTCCATAAAAACAAGTGAATGTGGCTGCTCGGCTGTCACTGGGAATCAGGGACCAAGGCCAGCATGGCAATACTGCCAATGTATGGTCCTACCGTCTTCCTGGCTCCCTCCCTACTTGCCTCCCACCTGCCCCTGAAGCTTTAATTACCTCCCGGGCCCAAGAGGATGCCTGCTTGCTGGTGGTAAGCCAGAGGAGGGAGGAGAGATGGCTCCCTTGGAAATACAGAAGCCCGTCAGCCTTCACCGTGACCATGGGGAACTGAGTGCCTGTCTCTAGTTATAAAGGCATCTTGGTGGGAAGATTTACCAGAGATATATTTATTCCATTAGAGCTACGCCTCCCTTCGGCCTCGTTATCCCCGGTACCAAATCGATCACTCTGCCATTGCATTCTGGGGGGATGTAGACATACTCCATCTGGAATGGAGCTGGGTGTTTAGTAAGATGCCCCCTCCATTGCTCTTCCCTGGCCTTGGAAATAGTTCCAGCTGTCTACTCATGTGGGGGAACTGTGGGTGGTGATCTTTCCAGGACAGAGGAAAAGAACGGAGAGAACGAAGAAATACGTGAGTCGATTATATTAATAATAGAAACGATTGGATAAGTACACTGATGGCTATCAGAGATGACCTGGGGGTTTGAGAGATGGCTCACAAGTTAAGAGTACTTGTTGTCCTTGCAAAGGACCCAGGTTTGATTCCCAGAACCCATGTGATGGCATACAACCATTTATAACTCCAGTCCTGGGGATCCAACACCCTCTTCTGTACCAGGCACACATGAGACATTGACATACATGTAGATAAAGCACTCACACACACACAAATAAAATTTAAAAAAATATCTTTAAGGATGACTTGGGTTGACAAAATCCTCCTTTGAAAGTTCTGGTAATTAGTATCCAGAAAGGGACAAAAGAAAAGTTGCCAGATCAGGCCCACACTGTCATGGGATAGTCCAGGCTTGTTTAAAACTCTGCCCTCTGGTGCCTTTGTTGATCTGGCTCATGGCTGGAGTTCTGTACCTCTGCTAGGGAAAGTTTCTTGTCCGGCCTTCTGGTAGAACTTGCAGACTCTATGTCTTCAGTTTTCTGGGTGTATCCTTAGAAGATCCAGGCCAGCAATGCAGGGATCAGGGTGATGACTGAATGGAAAGAAAAGTCCAGTTAGGGTGGTGCTGGGAGAGCTGGAGAGGAGCTCAGAGGTAGAGCTCTTCCCTACTGTAAGGAGGCCTCTGGTTTAATCCCTAACACTGCAACAGCAAAAGGTGCGATTAGGAAGCCTCCTCCCAGCTCTCTGTGCCCATCCATGAAGTAGACATTCTTGTTGTTGTGTAGATGTGTGTGTCAGGAGGTATGTGTGTATGCACATATGTGCACAGGCATGAGGAAGAGGCCAGAGCCGACTGTTCTTTCACTAAGGTGTGGGCTCACCAGTTAGGGACTGAATGGCTGGGAAGCCCCAAAGACAGCTTGTCTACCTCACACTCTTCACCGCTGGCAATGCAAGCACACGCTACTCCATGCATTGTTTGAGTGCTGGAGTTCGAACCCTCTGATCTATCCCCATAGGCCAGGAAGGGGATAACTGTGTATTCAGAAGACTGCAGCCTCTTACTTAACAGTCTCAGAAATCCCAGTGCTGGCCATGAGAATCTCATTGCCTTGGTCTTATAAATTGGGATTGCTGGGATACATTGGACTTGGGAAGTCTTTATATTTTGACAACTCCCCAAGTGGGTCTCCTAGAGTAAGACCCTGTCTCAAAATAGATAAAGTAAAATTTAAGACACATAATAAACTTTAAGATACATGTAACTGTGTTCCCCAAACCATAAAACAATAAGAATAGCATTGTTTCACATTTAAAAAAAATCTCTTTCATCTCCTATTCAATAGAAGACAACTGGATTCCACATCTGCATTTTGGCTTTTGTTATCTGTGCTTTTGGTTGAAATAGACGACAAAAAGCACAGTTTCAGACAGCAGAGTCCAACCTAGAATTGGGCAGCCAAGGTTCCCAGGACCCACTATGGAGGAGGCACCTCTCTTCACAGTCGTGCAGTGAAGGGCTCTCTTGTTTGTCTCACTTGAGTCTTTTAGTCCTGTCACGTAGACATGTGATTGGAAAGCCACTAGTGTCTTATCAGCCTTGTTAGGTAGTGCTGGCCACTCTCTTTCAATACCACACCGAGATGCAAAGTGTAGGGTTAGCACTACTGTGAAATCACACTGTATCCTTCTCCTCCTATTCTTCCCCCTCCTCCTCTTCTACCTCCTCCTCCTCTTCCTCCTCCTCTTCTGCCTCCTCCTCCCCTTCTTCTTTTGGTTGTCCTGGAACTCGCTCTATAGACCAGGCTGGCCCCAAACTCCAAGATCTGCCTGCCTCTGCCTCCCAAGTGCTAGGATCAGAGGCATATGCCGCCACTGCCTAGCCCAATATTTTTCATATCATTTATTTTAAAATCTATTGACTTTCTTGCATCTTGAATGAATCTTTTACTTATGTTTATGGACCCAGTCAGGGAGCCCTAGAATCCCCAGAAATCTAAAAATCATACTTTAGCCACGGTTGACCTCCTTGCTTTGGGAACTGCAAGGAAGTTTGAGCTAACATATAAGCCAAGCAAGAGGAATGAATGAATACCAGAGGCCAAAGAATTGCCCTGGGGTCAGAGTTGGTTAAATCTTCAATGCTGCACCAAGAAACCAGCTTTGACCTTCAAGGGGAAGCAGAGAAAAGGCTTAGTCAGGAAATGATGGGCTTGGGCTTGCGTGTTTAGAGCCATTTGTCTGCTCAACTGACATTTATTGAGATCCTCAGATCCTAAGCCATGGGGAGGACAGTGGGCATAGGCGGTTTCTGTTTTTGTGGAACTTGCAGGCCAATGAGGAATTGGGTAATATAGAGATATAGATAGACTCCCTGTGACATGGAAGAATGAACCAGAGTACAGTCAGACCTGGAGGAATAGGGCTAAAGCAGTTGTCACATCGAAAAGACCTTGGTGACCAGGGAAAGGGCGGGGGAGAGAGAGTAGTGGAGAGCAGTGGTAAATAGGAGCCACATTGAGATAATAGCCAATGTCACTGTGGGAATATCAAAGATGATACCGAACTTCTCATTGTTCTCTGATAGGGGATACCCATGAGGAGAAATGGTTTGGGGAGGACATGATGATGTATTAAATGTGAGGTGTTTGAAGGGGTGGATGTTGCGGGAGCTTGATTCATTTGGGGTGACTAGCCCTATGGGCGTGGTTTTCCGCAGACATCCATAGGTTTCACACTTTAGGGGAGGACATGACAACATATTAAACGTGAGTTATTTGAAGGAGCAGGCCATGCCACCGGAGATAGTCCATGGGTCAATGAGTTATGTGGACCTGACTCTGAAAGTAGCAGATAGACTGGAGAATGAGATGGGAAGGTGCTCACAGGACCCAAGACATCAACATCTAGCCACCCATTTCTGCCACCCTCCCTGAACTGCAGTGTGTCTAAAACCAGAGTTGGTATCGTCTCCCACCTTTAAGGATAGTTCTCTATTTCTGCTATTGATAACCCAGTAACTCTCTGCCGTTAGAACCGATGGCCCACAGTTCACCAAGGAGGTCCCCTGCCACGCCACCCCTGTGCCATGGCCAGCTCTCCCTTTCTCTGCCCTCTGCATCTAGAGGATGCTGGCTCCCTTCTCCGCCTGTCCTCTCTGCCTGGAATATTCGTTCATGCGTCACTATTCTGGCAGCAT
Organism: Microtus ochrogaster; assembly: GCF_000317375.1. Classification (NCBI taxonomy): domain Eukaryota; kingdom Metazoa; phylum Chordata; class Mammalia; order Rodentia; family Cricetidae; genus Microtus; species Microtus ochrogaster. Next base: position 1,723,877 of record NW_004949158.1, read on the forward strand.
AAGGGCCTTGTTTGCTCAGAGGATTATTTCTCATTCTGCAAGATCTAGCCGTGTATCTGCCCATTTCATTTTAGATTTTCTCTCGGCCACACATGGTGAGATAATCAGACATCATCTTATCTTCTTGCTTCATTTTTGTCTCTTGTTTTATTTGGGTTTTGAGGCAAGCTTTCATGTAGTCTTGGTTAGCCTTGAACTCCCTACCTAGCCACAGTGGCCTAGAACTCGTGATCCTCCTGCCCTCACCTCCCAAGTGCATATGTCACCATGTTCAGTCTACAGTCAGTCCTTGTAGAATTTAGGTGATGTCACATGAAGTCTCAGAACAATGTATTGCAACCATTTACTCTCAGAGCTTTCTCTTTTGACTCTGTGAAGCCACATACATGACAGCAGAAAACTGGTAGAATTATCTTTGCACCCTTGGGTTCTGGAGTGATTATAGAATGAATGCTAAGTCCTCAACCAAATGGGTTCAATGAGAAAAGAAGAGAAACAAAGCCAGGGTTCGGAAAGTACCTCTGCCCAGCCAACCTACCTCTCCTTGGGGTCAATGGGAGTCTAAGCTTGGAGTCAGCCAGACCCCAGAGGATTGTGGGCATCATGAGACTTGAACGCATAGAGAAGGTAGTGACTTGACTCTAGGTGCCTTGTTTGCTCAGAACAAAAGTCCAGCAGAGTCCAGTACCTCTCTGGTGGCCAATAAATGACAACAAAGAGCAAGATTACCTGTCTAGACAAGAGGCAGTGTGCCAAGCAGGGCTGGTAGCTGGGCCCTCTCCACACCTTGGATTGAATGTATCTTCCCCAAATTTCATGCACTGAAAACTTAACCCCAAAATTCATGTTGATGATATTTGAAACTGAGGCCTTGGTAGATAATTGGGGTTAAGTAGTATCATAAGGGTGGGGCCCTTATGACAGCATCAGTGGCTTTATAAGAAGACAACCTTGATGGCATGGGTGCAGGAGAGCTGGTGAGCTGACCAACTCAGCTACCTTCCAGGCTCAGATCCAGGGCTTTGAGTTAGCCCCGCCCAACATCTTCCCCATCTATGAACTGCTGGAGCATGTAAAGAGGCTGGGCCTGCAAATACATTGCTGCAGGATCTCCATGACTCAGGGTAACAGCAGGATACCTGAGAGTCTCTATGAGGGCCCAGTATTGATGGTGTAGTAGGAGCAAAAAGCCTTGGACCAGACTAACAACTCATTGCAATGAACATTTGCAAGTAAAGCTGTTTGGGCTAAAGGGTATAATGTGTGACACACTGCAGCTTCCAGTTCCACTACAACTAAGAAATGTGTGATGGAGAGGCAGGAAGGATGAGGAGCTGAATGGTACATGCACAGTAGGCTTTGGCTGATAGAGGGGTTGGTAAGATGGTGTTTTGGGTTTTTGTTTGTTGATTGGTTGGTTTTTCTTCTTTTCTAATTTTTACTTTTATTTTTTATTTTCTTTGTGGGGGGGGTTACAAGGGTAGAGGGTGGTTATGTAAGGACTGGGAAATGAGTGGGATTGGGGTGCATGATATGAAATTTCCAAACATTCAGTAAAAAATTATGTGAAGAAGAAGACGATGAAGACATCAACGATGATGGTGGACGACAAGACGACCGGCTCAAGCCGGCTCTGCCCCACCATGTGCTTCCCTGTGTCATGTATGACAAAGCAACATGGTTCTCAGCAGATGTTAGCACCTTGACATTGGACTGCCCAGTCCCTAAAACTATAAGAAACAGAGTCCTTTGCTTTGTGTGTGGCTCACACTATGGTGTTCTATTACAGCAACACCAAACAGACTAAGATCCTGGGCTTGTGGTTTATAGCAGGCCCTGAGCTCACTGAAGGAACACTGAAAACAGGCCTGCTCTGAATGGTTCTTCCTGGCTCTGGGGAGTACTGGGCCTTCTCCATCAAAATACCCAGCAGCCTTCAGCCAGAGGGGATTGTTGTGGCAGCAGCTGGCAATGCCTGAGCTCACAGATGGCATTTGTTTTCTAAGGGGACAGTGAGGGAGCTGGCCTCTGTAGGACAGGCAGTTCATATTGGTGACTATTGACAGATGGAGCTGAATAATCTAAACACACTTTTTTCATCCATTCAAACAAGAGGAGTAGCAAGCCAAAAACAAAGGCAGAAACTTGGGGGCATTAGACAGTTATTCTAAGACAGCCACAGGTGGGCAGAAGTGAAGACTGGGTCCTGCCTCTGTTTGTAAACCTTAGGGAGAGTGTGGCTGTGAAGCCCTGGGTGTGAAGAACCAAATTTTCATCACATCCTGCTGCTACCTCTGGGAGCCAAACCAGTGTAGATGGAGCTTGAACTCTGGGAAAGAGGCTTCCCACTACCAACATGCCCCGTGATAGGCTGCTTGGACCAGGGGGTGATCCTGCAATTCTGAAATACTATTCTCAGAGACCCTGAGCAGAAGGAAGCCCCCTGCACCTTCCCTCCTGTGCCTCCAGAAATCTGCAGCCAGTCCCAAGTGTATCATCAATGGGGAAAACAGAACAGGACAGCCTAGAGCCATTAGTCTCTTCTTACTTCTCTTCTGTGCCGGGTTCCAGAAAAAATGACTGAAAGTTTTCTCCTACTAGGTTCTCTAGGGATCCATTTCTTCTTCTCTGCTCAGTCCTGGACAGACCTCCTGAGGCCTCAGAGCAGAGGAGAGAGAGGGTACTGGATAAAGCCAGCATTTCTTACCAGGGAAAAGCACAGGAAAGTGGCTGCGATGGATATCCATTTAGAGTCTCTGCCTCTCTTAGCCTGGAAGTCCTCGGGTAGAAAATGGGTGTAATAATAGCAGGCGCCTCGTGATAGTGAAAGTGCACAGAAGATCATGCACAGACGTTCTAGATGGGTTCAAGGTCATTGTTGCTACCACTGTTATCTGTCTCCTTCCTTCACTGGCCTTAGAAACCCCAATGCTTGGGGCTGGAGAGATGGCTCAGTGATTAAGAGCACCTGCTGCTCTTCCAGAGGTCCTGAGTTCAATTCCCAGCAACCATATGGTGGCTCACAGCCATCTGTAATGAGATCTGGCGCCGTCTTCTGGCGTGTGGTCATACATGCAGGCAGAATGTTGTGTACATAATAAATAAATCTTAAAAAGAAAAGAAACCCCAATGCTTAACTAGCAAGGTAGGCAGGTATTAGACTCATGTCTGGGAGCTGGGAATGTAGCACAATTAGTAAAATGCTTGTCTCACATGCAGAATCCTGGATTTGTTCCCAAGTGCTGTATAAACCCCCTGGGATAGCACTTGGGAGGTGAGAGCAGAGGATCAGAAGTTTAAGGTCATCCTAGGCTACATTGTAAGTGTGAGGCCAGCCTGAGCTATCCGAGATCCTATCTCAAAATAAACTAATCAATTTAATTTAATAAAATCTCTGCCTGCCCAAAGGTGGTGGCACACTCCTTTAATTGCAGCACTCGGTGGGCAGAAACAGACAAACCTCTGAGTTTAAGGCCAGTCTGATCTAGAGAGTGAGATCCAAGACAGCCAGGGCTACACATCGAAACCTCAAAACAAAAGAACAAAAAGGAAACAAATAAACAAACAAAATTCTGCCTGTTTGGTGTCCTGGCATTATGGGTCCCTCTTAATAACTGTGACATCTAGGCAAGATAAGTTCTTCAGAGTGAACCTGCCAAAAGTCCAGGACTAAGTGCAGGGTCGCAGGATGTGGGGTGCTTGCTGGGCTCCTCCTTCAGGCCAGCACCTTCTGCCATCTCCTTTCTCTTGGGCTTTTCCTACAGGCAGCTTCAGCTTTCACTCACTCCAGAAGTTCAAGCTGTCATGCACAGACCAATGGTTAGTATATTTAAAGCATCCTGACCATGAGCTGTTGTCAGGCTGTCTGTTATTGCTATTCTAGGAAGTTCACGTAGCTCATAACTAAGGATTCTGATCTGAGGTAACACTGTCCCGTGAAAACCCTGAATGAACTCTTCCGCCTTGGAAACTTTCCAGAGGCTATGACTTCATCAACGTAATAAATACTTACAAGTGACCTTCTGACCCGAGCATTGACAACAGAGAGAGGAAAAGCCCTGACCCCATGGGAAGACCTGGAGTGTCTCCGTGTGTCTGTGTCAGGTAGCGGGACTGTGTGCCGGCTAAGGGAAACATGTGGAGGAGAGCAGATCCAGATCCCGACCTAGGAGCCCAGATGGAATTATGACAGCTCCCTGGCAGCAGATTCTCAAAGGAATCATAGCTCACAAGGAATGAGAGGTTCTAAAAGTAGAATGATAGTGATGAAAATCACATCTCATTCCAACCAAGTAAAAGGGTCATCTAAACAAATCAATATGGCTGCCTGGAAACTTCTGAAAAGCCTTAGGTTTTCAAAATCAGCTGGGAAAATACACTTACACCAAACACTGGGAAAATGGCTGATATCTTTAGCATATAGTGAATGCAAATCAACAATAAAACCCCAAAGGCACAATAAAAGAGCTAGAAGTGCATGACCGGTCACTCGAGAAGAAATAGCCCTGGCTTCCCAGGAGATGAACTACCTTCAATCTTATCAGTCAGAATTAAAACTCAAACAACTAAACAGCTATGTTTGTCTTATAAATAACAACAATTTCAACTTTGATTTGTTTTCACGAGCTCCCAATGCTGGTAAGAGTGAAGCTGAATAGTCTTATTCAGAGACTGCAGAGGGGCATGGCACCCGGGGGAGTTGCTTCTTGGATCTCTCCTGAGGAACCACTGCTAGTTCAGGAACACTGTTGTTGTTAGTGATGTTATTTGTACAAGCAAAATTAGAGGCAGCCTTGGAAAGTAATGCTTATGATGCTTCCATGGTGGTGTGGAAAGGAGCAGGAGACAAAACTGTACCCCTTCGCCTCTATGATGTTTAGGAAGCAGTAAGACTGGAAGGAAGCAGCATTGACCATCTCTTAGGTGGTGGAGCAATGGATGCTTTGTGTAGTTCTTTTCGTGTCTCTGCTTGGTGATCATATTTTATGCAGTGAGAGCACATTACTGCTTTGCAGAAATAAACTACTGATCAAAAACACTGGAGGGATGATAAAGGTCCAAAAAGGACGCACAGAAATGACAGACTAGTCCAGCAGACAAGGCGTGCTGGCGGGGCTGGGGGTGGGGGAAGTGTTATGCTCTGATCAGGCTTGCTATAGCGTCAAGCAGGTCTGTGCCATCACTCACAACATGAGGAACTTACCTCAGGTTCTCCCCAGAAGTGGGAACAGTGGCAGGGATGAGTGCTGGATGGGTGCTGCCCAAGAAACATGGCCAGAGTTTAGCAGAAATCTAAGCATGGAAGGCCACCACCATTGGCCATTGTGCTGGAACATGAGAAAACTCTTGGACCTCAGACTTGGGTTCCAAAAATTCCTAGGCAGCAGTAACTATCCTAATGGTCCTATTGCTTGCTAAAGTGTGGACCCTGGAACATCACTGACTTAAATGATGTTTGAGGTAATTGAGTTGTGATGGTGATTTGAATAAGCATGGAACTAGTGTTTGAACTTTTCCTTGAGTGTCTGTCTTTAGTCTTTCGGATGAGGCCAAAGATAAAGTCTTAATTTGATGTCCTGTGTCTAACTCCTCTTTAACCTTCTGTTCTCTCTGTCCCTGAAGAAGCAGGAGCCAGCCTTAGCCAACCTCAAGACCTCAGCAGACAACAGAACGAGGCTAGACTTTCAGAATGTACGTGATGTAGATTCATAAAGCCTACCAGGGAAGCAAAGGAAAAGAATAGCTGAAGGCTGGTGAACACTGAGCAGGGCCTAGGCTCTGGATATATGGACAAAGATCAGGGAGGCAGGTGGCAGGCTGTGAGGCACCCACCTGGCTAAGGCCAGATCATGCCTGCTTGCCCTGCTTCAGCTAACGCTGTCCCCGGCTCTCGCCTCTAAGCTTCTCCCCCCAGATCAGTGCTTCTTCACCTCCCTCCAGATCAGTGCTTAGTTCCATCTTGTTCCTTCCTGTCATCATTATTTCTTGTTGGGTTTGTTGTTTATGGTTGTGTGGGCTTTTCCCCTGGCCTCGGAGAGGGCATGAGAGTATGCTATCAGCATAACTAAAAATGTTTTTCGTTTGCCTCTGCAGTTTCCCCAAGCCTCAGCTTTTCCTAAAAAGCCAGGATCTTCTGTGTCCTTCCCTGGGGGCTTCCAATTCAAGCCGTTTTGTTCTCGGGTTTTTGCTTTTCCAATGTGAACTTGTCAGAGCCCCCCAGTGTAGCCACATTAGTGTCTCCAGATGCCTTCTGATTGGGGTCATTTGTGCTTGTGTCGTCAGAATTTCCCCTAACAGTCTGTGGTCTGAGCTCATCCTTCAACTCAGCCCAGGCTGCTAACTAGCTGGGGACCTCACGGAAGCTACTCAACCATGCTGAGTAGCTGCAGCCCTGTCCTACTTAGCTCGGAGGCTTGCAGCGAGGACCGCATAAGCAGGTAGTCACAAAAAAAATATATAAATAAATAAACCTTTACCTGACAATAAAATGTTATTCCGCTCTCGGTTTTTTTTTTTTCCTTTTTACTTTTCCCGTTCAAGGAGAATGCTCTTCAAATTGGGATGGCCAAAGCAGGAATCACCAGAGAGAAGCAGCTCAAAATAGGAGCAAAGGTAGCCAGCACTTTGCCCTTTAAAGAGCTCCACCCCTGGGTGCTTTAGAACCAGAGCTGGTCTGTGAGGCTGTGATGTAATTGTTGGGCTATATTTTATTTGGAACCTGAGTAGTTTCAATAGAAAGAAAGCAGGAGGGATGGTGAGGGCTACTGTCACATGTAAGAAACTGGGAAGGGGGCTGGAGAGATGGGTCAGAGGTTAAAAGCACTGACTACCCTTCCAAAGGTCCTGAGTTCAGTTCCCAGCAACTACATGGTGGCTCACAACCATCTGTAATCAGATCTGGTACCATCTTCTGGCCTGCAGGCATACATGGAGGCTGAACACTGTGTACATAATAAATAAATAAATCTTTAAAAAAAGAGAGAAAAGAAAAGAAACTGGGAAGGTTAGAAAAGTCCCAAATGATGGCATCCACCCCTCTGCAGGCTTATGGGGATTCTGCCAGGGGCATCATGAAGAAGAGGGCCTCTCTAGACTCAACACAGCTTTCCTGTCCCTGGGACATGCAACAGGACCCTTGGGGAAAGCTCTCTCTAGCAGACCAGAGGCGAGTGTTTGATCCAGATTGGCCTCCATAGTTATAGGCGCTGCAGCCTTGGGGGATGTGACTTGCCATTTGGATCTACACTATGAAAGTGACACCTCCCTCATAGGCTTGATTTCAGAGTTTAGATGCGTGACACAAATTTCTTAGCGCGAGGTGTGTACTCTAAAGATGACTGTTTGTCCTCGGCTCTGTCCACTGACCACATCCCTGGGGATGAGTATTAAAGGCTACTTTCAAAATACCAAACACAAACCTACCACCTGATCCAGCAATTCTAGTTCCTTGGTATATATCCAAAGAACTGAAAAGCAATATTTACTCACTCATGATCATGGCATTTGTCACAAGAACCAGAAGATGGAAGCAGCCCAAGTATCCATCCATGGTGAATAGATAAACAGAATATGGTATATCCATACAATAGATTATGACTCAGCTTCAAATGCGGGGAGGATCCTGACACACACTACAACATAGGTAAACCTGTAGGCTCACCAAAGGCAGAAGGCTCTCCTCCATCCCACAGCGTTCCCTGAGCTGATTCTCTGAGTGTGTGAAGAGAGTTTGCAGGTCTCTCCAGAGAGCAATGAGAAGAGTGAGAATAGAAACCTCCCACCCCAGAGAGGACATTTATTTCCTAGGACTAGGGTACCAAAGTGCCACAAACCGGGTGGCTAAGAACAACAAAACTAGTCGTAGTACTAGAGGCGTGGGAGTCCGGAATCAAGATATTTGCAGATGCTAGCTGGGCCTCCTGTCTATGCTTTAGAAGACTGGGAAGACCCTGCTCCCTGTCTTACTCCTGGTTAATGGCAGTGGCCAGCAGGTCTTGACTTGTGAACGCATCCTTCCCATCTGTGCCTCCATCTCCAAACCACATCTCTGGGTGTGTAGATCCAACTGTTTCTTTCCTTTGAAGGGCACTAGTATGGACATCATCATCACCATCATCATCATCATCAGCCACTAGTTATTGGATTCGTTCCCACCTTGTCCCACCGTGTCCTCATCTTGACTTCCTTACAATCACAGCAACACTGTTCCAAATAAGATCCCACTGACCAGGGCCATGGCAGAGGTAGAAGGTAGAGCTTGTATATTTTTTAACAGGACACAGCTCAGGCAATGGAGCTTCCAAACGTGAAGACAATGTAGTAAAGAAGACCGCAAGACTTTGCAGCCAGATGGAGTTGGACTTTTAACCTCTCCAGAACCTACAGCTGATAGATGGGGTAACTGAGACCAGGCAGAAAGCATGCAAAAGTAACAGACACACATAGGAGGCAACCAGAAAGTAGTAGCTAATATTGTTATCACTGTGGTGATGATGGTGATGATGATTGTTTGTTAGCTGGATGCTAAGGCACAAGAAAGCGGTGTGGCCTAGGAGACCTGCGAGCCAAATCTTTCAGGTGAGATCACTCCAGGTTGTAGGAAACGGGATCCAGTTTAACGGAAGAGATGATGGGGTAAGCTTAGTGGAAAAGATGCAGATGTTTCTGACAGTAGAACCAGCTGAGGAGGAAATTCCAGGGAGCAGGGGCCACACAAACAAGGCAAGCCTTGGCAGCAAGAAGGCATAGTGCAGCGTGGAGTGGAGCTCTTTGCTCCATTTGGCTGGAACTCTGGGAAATGAATAAAAAGTAATGGTGATTGAGGTCATAAAGGAATGTTTGGACCACAGAGCACAAGGAGTTTGCATTTAATTCATAGGCAGTGGGGGAGCCAATGAATGCTTTTGTGAAGGAATGATACAATTAACCCCAAGTTGTAGGGAATTAATCTGACCACGGTGTGCAGGATCGGAGAGCTCTGCAGACTCTAGAACAGAGTGTGATGAAGACCCAGGTCCAAGAAGGCTCACTGAGGTGAGAACTCTCCTGGTCAAGGACTAGGGGTGGGTTATAGAAAATGTGTGACCCAGCTAATCATCCTGGGTGCCCTATGCACCCTCTTTGGTCTGGCTATCATAGATGGAAGAGAGCAGGGCATGCTGGGATTCAGTACCCCTCTCCTCCAGACTCAGGAGAGAAAACTCCACTCGTGAGATGCTCTCACAGGATGGCCTGGGACATGGTGGAGGTGTCATACCCCCTTCCTCTGCCTCTTTGGGAGATAGGAATGTTCCAGATCCCTAGGCTTTGGGGAAATAAATGAAAGTTAGGGCCTGGTCAGGCTGCTCAGCAGTCTTGATTGTTCTGCATTAACTTTCACCTCCATCTTCCGTTAGAATTCTGTGAATATTTATGAGCGGGATCTTCCTTAATGAGGAGGGGAGCCAAAACATTAATGAGCTTTCTTTCCTAGTTGGGCTTGAGCTGTCTTCCCACCCTCCCCCCCTTAATTCAGACTTCTAATTTGAATTCCAGCTATGCTTTTTCTTTCCTGGTTCCTCTTCCTCAAGGGTGAGAAGGGCCGTTGAAACTTTTCAGTGCCACGTCCAGGGAGAATCAAGCTCACAGTGCAGAAACTGAGGCAGTCGACATTCATGGCTCAGAAGGCCCTGTGCATGCGTGCGTGCATGTGTGCGTGCGTGTGAAGTAAGGCCCAGCTGAGCTCAAATGTGAAGGAACTTGGGCTCTGTGATAAGCCTGAGAGAAGTCCAGCCCTCACTGGTTTTTAACTAGGAGAGAAGTGTTCTATATGTTTTAGGCATCCACTGGGTCCTATGCCTTTAGGTTCACCTCCAGGAATTCTCTAGAACAGGACAGAATCTTAGGTTTGTACTCTTGTTAGTATGAACTGAGCTGTGTCTTCTCCAAGGGACAAGTGCCAACATGACCCTCTGGCCCTGCGGAGAAGGTAGAGAGCCTTGTGGAGGCTAGAGCCAAGCTTCACGAAAGGATGGGCAACAGAGGGAACAACAGGACATAAACCCTTGTGTCCAGTGGTCCATTGGGATGCTTGGAGACTCAACAGTCCTCTTACGCGTGCTTTCCCCCCAAGGATGCAGAATCGCGAAGGGGCTGCCAAGAAACATGGCAATTGCAAAGTTGATAAATCAGTAAGGAAAAAACCAAGCAAGCCCCCAGAAAGGTAGAAGTCTGTCCCCTTCCTGGCAAACCACAGGTTCTCAGTTGCATCTTACAAGCCGACCACAGACATGAAGGACCTTGCAACCTTCATCCTATAACTCCCAGCTGCTCTTGGCCTGCCTCTCTCTCTCTCTCTCTCTCTCTCTCTCTCTCTCTCTCTCTCTCTCTCTCTCTGATCAAGCACTGATCATGCTGCAGTTGAGTGCACTTTAGTTCGAAGCCAGTAGAAATTTGTTCTCAAGGACTCCTGCAGAGAAGGAGATGCATAACTAGGCCTCAAGTGGATAGGTCCACTTCCATATTCCTGGCCCTGATCCTCCTCCCCCTATCCATGGACCTTCACCCCAGGTGGGAGAGAAGGAAAGCAGCCATTCACTGCCTTGTTTGCATAAGCTCCTTTTTCCCAGAACCTACTAACCCAGGGAAGAGGCCCACGAAGCCCCGCCCAGGACCCTGGCTGGTGAGACAGTCATCTCCTAATAATGTGTTTATGTGTGCATGCATCTGTGTCTGTGTGAGCACACATACATGTGTGCACACGTCTGCAAGAACAGCTCACACCTGGCATTAGGCCGAAAAGGCAGCCTCAATCTGCTTAGCAGATGCTAGAGACTAGCGACAATGAAGAAAGCTAACAAGGGACTCGGCGGTATAAAAACCGAACTAACCGCAGCTCTTTCTGGGAGTGCTCCGCTATTTATGTCCGGTCGTATATCCACAGCGGCTGCCTCGCACGTCCCTGACAGGCTGGGTAATTTCTGTTGTAGACTCGACTCAATCACATCATTAAGTTCTGTATTCGTGTACCCAGCTTTCTCTTGCTGAGTGACCTGCTCCCAACTTTTTCCACAGATGTTAGTTTTATTAGACACGGAAGCATAATGTTCTTTTGTTAAAAAAAATATTAATGGGGAAAAAATCAAAAATAAAAGACAATTGGGTGGAAACTACAGAGTGGTCACCCACAGCCTGCCACTGTCAACGTCATTGGGTTATTTTCTTCTTCAGTCATTTTCCTTTGTGGGACTTAATTAGCTCAGTCCCTACACTAAGGCATTTGGGTCAGTACCAAGCTTGTGCTCCAATGGACAAGGCTGTGGTGAACGCTTCCATGCTTTTACTTCTGAATGACACTTGAGTAAAATTATTGGGTCATTTTGGTCTTGGGCAATTTCAGACCTCTTAATGAATATTGCCGAATGCCTTTCCCAAGGAGCTATGCCAATTGGCATTGAGTGAGAATGCCCATTTCCCTGCCTCTTACCAGGGCTATTCATGTTCTCGTTCTTTCCTCCCCCTCCTCTTTCATGCTAATTTTAGATAATTTGATGGGCTGAAATGACAGTGGCTGCATTTTATTTTCAGCACATGTGGAGGTTAGCTGTGTTTCAGTGTGTTTATTGATTAGTTGTAAAGTTTGCGGCGTTCAGGTCACTTGCTGGTGAAGGCATGTGCATGTGCGGAGCTTGGTTTGCATGTGTTTAACTATGCAGACATCTTTCAGGGATTCCGGCTGCTGTGGACAAGTCTGTGGCATGTAAATAGGGAAGGACACAGGCTGCATGGTCCTTCAGGCTCCACGGTCCCATGGTCAGTAGCTATATAGCTGGTGCAAGTCGCTTTTGCTTGTGTTCAGATCTTTGGTTTCTCATCTGTGCATCATACCTAGGACACAGAATTATAGAAAACACATCTTTAATCCCAGGATTTAGGAGTCACAAAGACAGTTCTCGGTGCAAGGCCCCATGCTGGGGAAAAGGGTGCTCAACTGGTATTATTCACACAGTGGGGATCCCACAGCCAACTTCATCTTACCCCCAGATTACTCTCCAGGATCCTCAGTAGCTACTGGTGGGAGACAAGGTGCAGGATAAGGAGAAAAGTTTGTTGCAGGGTAGGGGCACATCTAAGACAAACCAGAAATTCCTTTCAAACTTCTATTCTTGTCCCCTCTGAGAAGTGGTACTTGGGGGCTACTGTGTGTTGATGGAAGCCAGAGCTAGACAATGAAGCAGTAAGCTCAGATTTTATTCAAGATGATTGACACAGGAGGAAGGAAAGTTCAGGACTGAGACAGGCTCCATTTGAATACAGCAAAGATAACCGAGAATTTATAGCCTGGGGGAACGGGACTTGGTAGATAAAAACTTATGAAGAGGAAGCCTCTGGAGCAAGATGGAATCTGATGAAGCCAGGCTATCGGTATTTTTGCTGGAGGTAGGCCAGGGTGATCCAGAGGATGAGGAACTGATTGGACCATGAGGGTAGCAGACACTAATTTACTAGGACTTTTATAGAATTGGGCCATGTGGAGACAGACATAGACTCTTAAAACTGGAGACCTAGCTGGGCAGGTGAGTCAGAGGAATCCCACTGGTGTGGTTTGAATGTGAACTCTCCCCACAGGTTCGTGTGTTTGAACACTTGGTCTCCTACAGTGGCACTATCTTAGAAAGCTGCGGAACCGCTGGGGGTGGATCTGTGCTAGAGGAAGTGGGTCACTAAGGGTCAGACTTTGAGGTTTTGATTCTGCTCCGATTTCCTCTCCCATCTCTGCTTCCTGTTCCCAAGAAATGTGGGGTCATGAGTCCCAGCAATATGGCTTCTGCCACCGCGGAACCATCTGCCACTCTAATGGACTGTCCCCTCTCATGTAACAGACTGTGGTCCTCTCCAACCACAAGCCAAATAGATCTTTCTCGCTTCAAATTGTTTCCTCCGAGTATTTGGTGATGGCCGAGAAAAGTAGCCAATACACTGAGTAAAGTTTGTCAAGGAAAGCTTGTCATGTGGAGAGTAGTGACCGATGGAGCCCAAGAGAGAGGCAAAAGGAAGGGAAGGAGGGGAGGAGGGAGCGGAAAAAGGAACAACGTGGATGACCAACTGACTGGTCCTGTCAGAGCTGGAGGTGCCACACAGAGGGGAGGGCACAGTGTTTCCAGGTACCCACTGACACAGCCGCACGTCCATTCTCTGCCACTTCTCCTCCCTTGGCCTTTCTGCCTTGGCTAGCACATTGAGAGAGCTACCTGTTCCTCACTGGTGCTAAACTGGTGAAATGTCTCCTGGTCACGCTTCTGTGTCCCAGTCACAAAGCTATCCCAGGAGTGGAGGTGCAAATATTGCTGGACATAATGGTATAGCTTGATAAAATTGTTCATGCTTGGGACCTCCCTCATATGGCCCAGCAGACACACCCTGGGGTCTAAGACAAAGAACACGAGCAAGCGTGTGTCCTGAACAGCAAAGCTGAAGGCTGTGAAGATGTTCCAACATCAAGAAAGTTGGTCACCATCTTGGCTGCAGAGCTTGTCCCCACCTTCATCCCCACCCTGGATGAAACACAAGCCTCAATATCAGCATCGCTTCTCTGACAGTAACTCCAAGCTCATAAGTAAAGCAGATCTTTATCCAGCAATTGGGGCTTCTGTAGTAATGAAGTCTCCGCTTGGAGCATTTGTTAAAACCAGATTCATCTGCGTGATAAGAAAATAAGAGGATGACAGAGGCAGCGCGATTACTGTCTCCCTGCTAATCCTTGGTGCAGCATGTGTTCAGCAAGCACCTGCTGTTTGCAGAGCTCCCGCTGGGTTGCATCCCCTCAGTTCTGCTCAGGTCTCCGCACCAGGTCGTGTGCATCACACCGGATGCATTGTTTGTTTGGTTTTTTTGTTTGTTTTGTTTGTTGTTCTGAGTTTTTGTTTTTTGTTTTGTTTTGTTTTTGTCTTCTTACCAGCGCATTGGATTGTTATCTGTTTTTTTCCTTTCTTTTTTTTTTAATTGATTTTTATTGAGCTCTACATTTTTCTCTGCTCCTCTCCTTGCCTCTCCCCTCCCCTTCAGCCCCCTCCCAAGGTCTCCATGCTCCCAATTTACTCAGGAGATCTTGTCTTTTTCTACTCCCCATGTAGATTTGATCCATGTATGTCTCTCTTAGGGTCCTCGTTGTTGTCTAGGTCCTCTGGGATTGTGATTTGTAGGCTGGTTTTCTGTTTAAGTCACCGGAGTCTGATAGGTGTGCTCCCCCATCAGAAATGTTGGCTTCTGACTCTTGCTAGGTTTTGAGAGTGACTGGGGCTCCCCGTGTAATTCCACTGGAACTCATTCCCCATGGCCCCTCCCCACTGTCCCTCTTTGTGCTCTTCTCCACACAATGGCTGGATTCTCGGAAGCCTGCAGTTTCTTGACTCAAATGGGGCATCAGGTCCCACACTCACTTTAGACCTGGATGAGCTTCCCGCCTCTACTGTGCTTTCCCAGGCGGCCCCAGCAATCTGTGGGCCTTTTCCCCCTCCAGGTCTTACTGCAGCTCATTGCTGCATTTATTGTGAAACTTCCCCCGACCACATGGTAATGCATCTGTTTACATGGTAATCTGCACTGTTCTATACTAAGCCCCAGGTCTTAATGCTTTTCATCCTTTCGGGCCCTGTGTCTGTGTAATCTGTATATATTACAGATATAAATATCCTCCCATGTCTGATGGTGTTGTGTTGTCTGTTCCACTACTTACTTTTGTTCCTGGAGACCTACCTAAGGTCAATCATAACTGCTCTTCCTTTAGTGAGTGACAGGCACTTCCAGAACATCCCAGAAAAGCTCAGAAAAAGCACTTGCATGTCATGTGTTGGGGGGCTAGGGCCTCTCAACCAAGGCATGTATTACATATGAAGTACTTAGATAGCACATGCCTGATCAAGAACGGATGCTCGTTGAATGGATACCTTGATAAAGTCAAGGCAACTGAATGCCCGAGCCTCAGTTTCCTGGCCTAAGTATTGAAGAAGGAATTGGCCACCACAGGGTTCTTGGAATGACTAGCAGCCATGAATGAGGTGGCATAGCTGCTCACATGTTATATGGTCAGTGCCAGCTTAACCCACTCAAGACCCTTGACCCAGATAGAGAGCCAGCATCCGATGCCCAGGCCGAGCTCTAATACAGGCATGAGCAACATGGACCCCTTGGCTCCACAGTGCCTAAGCAAACCTGGGACGGCACAAGCCTCAGTCAGTTCTCAGCAGCAGACAGCCGCCTCTGCTGACCCGGATGTTCTGGAGTTCTTCCACACGAGCTGAGCTGTGCACAGGGTCAGAAGGCTCTAACTTAGAACAACAGACGGGCCCATACACGGGAGGGGCAACTCCAAGCTCACAAGCCAGTGCTCAGCCTCTTCGTTGCCATGGCTCCTTGCTGACTCCTCATGTATTTTTTAGGAATGCGTAATTTCCTAAAGGGAAATTAAATTGGATTGTGCATTAATTTAAGCGACTGGAGGCCGATGCTCCTCCCCATCAGAAATATTGGCTTCTGATCCTTGCAAGGGTCTAAGAGTGACCCAGGGCTTTTGGAAGCCCACCGTGACCCCTTCCCCAGAGCCCCACCCCAGTGACCCCTGGGAGCTTCTCTTCACATATAACTGGATTTTCAGAAGCCTGTAGTTTCTCTGCTTAAAAAGAATGTCCAGGCCCTAAACACAGATAACCCTCCCTGTCTCTACTGGCTTCTGATGGCCGCTTGTACCTTAGTGGGAATCAGGGCAGAAGAGGCTGGGAAGATATCCTTCTGGACGCCCCAAGAGTTGAGCAAACAAAGCATAAACGCTGGAACTTCAGGTATGTGTGCATCAGGGCCTGTGTGCGCTGCTGCTCTTCTCCATGCCCAGCTGCCAGGGGCTATGCGGCAAGGACTTGGGCTCACTGTTCCTGTGAAGCAGGGCCTGGCTTAAGGCCTTTCCCTTCTGTTGATAAACAAGGCGACTCTGTGGAGTTCTGATTTCACCATCTGTGAACTGGGATCATAGACGAGAAGATCCTCCTTCACTAGGTCCTCGTGTAGGTTCAAATCTGAAGTTCCTTCGGAGGAGATGCTTAGCAGTGTTCCACACGAATTAACACTCACAAAATGTCCGTGGCCCTTGTTTTCATTGTTGTATACTTCATGGAAAGGATTTCGCCCTGCACCTGTGCCTTCTTACTGCTCCATGTTTGGTGGTGGTTGGTGCCCAGAGATACCCTCACACCCACCCCATACTGTGTTTCCCGTAACCCTGAACACATAATATAGCACACAGAGGTCACACCACAAAGGGGAAAGTCCACTGAGTGGAGGATCCTCGGGGTGTGAGGGACAGTTCCGCTAGCATCCGCCACAGAGCCGGGGATCTGGCTATGGCTGGGTCTCCCCTCCTTGCAAGTCATTCTGATGCAGAGTTGCGCAGGCCCTTTTCTCCACCACCAAGGCTGTTTAGCACTGAGCAGGGCCACCCAGCTCATCCCAGCTTCGCCCGGTCGTCTTCACTCTAACCGGTGATATGTTGGCCCCAATTTCCACATGACTGAGCTTAAAGCTCTGGATAGTCTTGCCCTGTGCTGCTTGGTCTGAGACAGGGTCTCGGAACTCTGTAGCTCTGGCCTGGAACTTAGCATACAGTCTAATCCTCCTGCCTCTGCCTCCTGCGTGCTAGGATTACGGCGAGAGCTCTCCCCTGTTCTGGCCCTCTGCACCACTTGGGATCTTCAGAACACTTCTGTGTAGGGTTCGGGAAGTAGGCAGGTGGGGAGGAAGGAAAAGACATGTCTGCGCCTGAGTTCTGGGTCTCAAGATCTCAAAGAAAAATGCTAATGTCACTCACCTAGTTCCGGTGAGTACCATTCTGCCGAGGAAGTTTAAAATAGAACTCTAGTCATACCTAATGGAACCAATAGATTTTAAATATAATTAAGTTTCAGCCTTACACAGCCGAGTCTGGCTGGAGGTGCTAATGGAAGCGGATGAGCCTGAAATTTGACTCTGGAATTCAGTGACATGGGGGCCCAGCAACCCATACTCAAACCTTGCATGAGTTCTGGCCCTCCCATCTTTCCTTTCTCCATTCATTGACCAGTCCGGCCCACAGAACCCAGAGCTCAGGGGTGGAAGGAATGGATATTTCAGATAGTCTATGACAGGCATTATCAGGATTTCCTAGGTTTGAGTAGCCAGCAAGCAGTAAAAATACATCGACTTTCACATTGACGTATTTGTGGTTCTGTGTAAATTTCTTAGCCTTTCCTACTCTGTTTGAGCCTCACCAGCATCAGCTGGGTGGTGTGTGCTGAACATCTAGCCCCCGAGCAGGCACATTTCCCCCTTTATAGGCATGAGTCATCCTTTTCCTGTAGCTAGATGATGCGGGAATTGCCTGACCTAATGATCAGACACGGAGCGCAAGGTGCGGCGGGAGGTGACCTGCTGATACCTCCCACCTAGCCCGCATAGTGACAAACAAGACCTTCTCATTTCCAGGGCCCCATCCCTGTCTCCCTCACTCATGGATCATACAGATGCAATCTGATAAAAGGAAATATTGACCTCTGTGACGGAAAGGTGTCACACCAGCTGGTGTGTGTCGGCCTGCCTGAGGCCCTGTAGCTGGAAAGGGTGACAGGCAGAGGCCAGAGGGAGCTTACATCCTGAGACCAATTATTTCAGCCCTTCGTTATTGGCTCGCTGCCTCTTCCAGCTGCCACAGACCCTTACAACGAGGCCACCAATTTGTTGGACCCCAAGGAGAGTTCCTGCTCTCTGCATGCACACACACAGGCAAACAACCACAGACCAACTGTGGAAGAGATAAGGCCATCAAGGTTTGCACTTATTTTAAGCCGCCTTTTCTGTTATTAAAGCCTTCCGCTGACAGCTCTTTGGGCTCTCGGGGGCTTGCCTGCATCCCTGTTCTCCACAGAGTTGCCTAGAAGAAACGCTGGGTTTTCTTTCGCTCCAGGGCCAGACAGAAGCATTTTCCACCTCCCTAGGTTCAGTAATTGGCTATGGATTCTCACTGAGAAGAGAAGGGATAGTTCTCAGACACCGGCTGTTTCTATAGTTGGGGTGGGAGCTTGGGGGGAAAGCCAGGACCAGCGAGCCTACACCCAGTGTAGCCTTTTAGATGCAGTTGCTGGGCACACAAGTGGGCAGAGCAGCTGAGCACATTCTTCCTCAGCTCCACAGGTCCTGGGGTAACCAGAGGCCTGTCCTTCCAAGGCGGTGTCCTGCGTAAGGGACCCGCCCTCTTCCATGAGCAAAAGGCCTATTCAATGGGTCTAGGAACCAGAACAGACTAAATAGTCACTAAGTCCAGAACCTAACCTGGCTTTAGACCAGAAAAAAATAAAAACCATAAGGAACGCAAGATACAACCACTCCCCCAGCTTATTCCACATGAAGCTACAAATAGATTGGGAAAACCTTCACATGCTGACCTCCATCCTCTCCCACTTCCCGGTCACGGGCAAACAAGAGCTGCAGCAGGTCATCCATCTTTGACCTCATAATACCCTGTCTGCCCCGGGTGATGCTGGACCAGGAAACTGCTTCTTGCTTGAAATTTCCTGCTCTGCTTTTGGACACCAGAAGGGAACTAAAAAACCATTCGCCTAGCTCAGAAACCAGTCCGTAAATGAATGGGGTTCTAGAGTAAGCTGGGAGAAGGCAAGAGCCGTCAAGGTTGCCTGTGTTGTCTTGCAGCTGATGTACCGTCCCTGGTCCAGAGCCTGAGGGTGTGCTGGAGACCCTACATCTTCATCAGTTTTCAGTCTCTAGTACTGGTGCTCAGTCCAGTGCCTGACACACACCATGGATCACACAAAGGTCATTGATTAATGCCATTTTACCCTTGGTAATATGAATGGGTCTGCGTATGTGCATGGGTACACACACACACACACACACACACACACACACACACACACACACTGGAAATACGGCATAATTTTTCTAGTTCTAAGAAATTTGTTGTTGTTGTTGTTGTAGAAGTAGCACTGGTTAAAATGGAGTGTTGGACTCTGTGGGTCTTTTGGGCTCTACAAAGCACAGCTGCCTCCGTTGATCTTTGTAACCTGCCCAGAACAACACCCCTGGGCTCCTCACACTCCTAGAGCAGTCCAGCCTTTTGCCCCCCTCAGCGCTTCCATCAATCTTGTCTAAGTCACCAGAGCCCACTGACAAGCTTTCAAGGTTCTTCTTAGGGCTCATCCTTCTTCCTTATTCTTTGGAGCCTATGAAGAGTGACAGGCCATCTGCCCTGGTCTGCTCAGGGCTCGCAGGTGACCCAGATTGGAGGTAGAAATGTTGTTAGTCGGGACACCTTTATCCCTGTCACTCTGATGCTTGAGAGTGATTCAACTCGATGCCAAAATCAGTGCACAGAACGAGCCACCTGAGCCTCCAAGTCCCTGGATGACTGAAGGCTCTAGAACAGGGGTATACATGTCCATGTGAACAGTTCCGCTTGTCTTATTAGTGGCAGTCTCCAGGATCTCTCACTAACTTTGTTCATCAGCGTTTCCAGATTGAGCCAAGATGGCAGTCTTGAGGAAAGAGAAAAGAAAGAGTGTGTGTACACATTCCATGCTTATTCTGAACCCTGGAACATTTGTGGTTGTCCCTAGCAGGTCCCCTGTGCCAGCGTTCATCACAGGAAGCAGGCCACACTAGAAATTCACCTGACCCTTTGTGCTTGTATTTATCTGTCACCAGAGCTCGGGACAGGAAATGGACTCTTTGTGGAATGGGAAACATTTGACCAAGAGCCCTAAGTTTTGGGAGTGATTTAAGCTCTTCCACTAATTGATCTCAATAGAAAAACCAAGTACAGAGGTGCTGAGGAAATTCAGAGTGATAGAATGATCAGTAAATGATTCTAAAAAGGTTTCCTGAGATAAGATTCTTTTTACAACCCGAAAGGAGGAAAGGGACATGCCATTTATTGACTTTTACATGTGAAGCTTTGTACAAAGACATGTGTGTTCCTCTATACTGTTTCTAGATAGCTCCTTTAACCTGAAGTATACCGATTTCCTCATAAGGTACATTTAACTAACATGTGTACACATCCATTGACCTCCTAATTTCAGATATTGTGCTGCTTAAATTCTAAAATTTCTGTTTGAAATTGTTTCCCAAAATTGCCAAGTCACTTTTTAGTTTCCATTCCCAGCAAGTTTTTCAAGCTTTTATTTATTTGATTATAAGCATAGTCTTCCAAGTTTGCCCATATTCTAGTTATCCGTGGGTCTCTTTATTATAACTTCATCTGACTCTAACGTGTGGTGCCTTTGTCCTGTGTGTACACAGATATGTGTGTTCTGTGCTTGTGAGTGTGTTTGGAAACTATTGGAACGAATCACCAGTAGTGAAATAAGTGTTCTTTCTCTAGAAAGGTCTTTGGTTTTCTGCTTGCAGACATGTGAGAGGGCTCACAGTCCAGGACCACTTTAATTCAACTCAAAGCTGTAAGTCCAGCAAAGGAGGAGATTTGCTTTCGGCTTCAGATCTCAAATGAAGCCTTTTAGTACTCCACCTTTGCCTGGCTGGAGAGGATGCATTCAGGCTGCTAACCCTGAGCAGGAAAGGGGAATCTGCAAAATTTCACTTTTCTTTTTTTGTCCCTGTTACTTCTGAACTAATTGTGTTACTAAAAGGCGAGAGTGATGCTAAGTCCTGGGTTTATCCACTTTCTCTCTTCTTCAGAGAATATGGCCCGCTAGTTTCTACTGTTTTGCTCCCTCTGTTGGTTTTACTCTCTGTGTATTTCCTTCAGATTTTAAAATTATCTTTGGCAGATGAGTTTACTCAAAAGGGTTTACTGATGCCCTTTTTTTCATTTTTCTTTCAACTATCTGAGGTGAGGACATAGTATTGTTTCCCTTTCACATATGAGAGAGTTAAAGTGAAAATTTTTACCCAAGCCAAACTGTCCCCAAGGAGAAGACCTGAGTTGAGTCAAGGTTATTCTAAATCCAAATCCCATAATTTTCTCATTACACTATTCATGGGCATGGAAAAGAGTAAGGTACTATTTACCACAGAAGTGTCTACAAAGAGGCGGATAAGAGAGCTGGACGGGGAGCGCCACTGACAGGGGTGTCCTGTGAGCAGATCTTCCCATGGAAGTGGTGAAGCAGGAAGTAGACCCCCTATTCTGGGATGGAGGGTCTCTGGAACAACCTGTGACAGTCCTCAGTTGACTCTGTTCTTACATCCCGTCTGGATCTGGGGAGCACCCCGGAAGGTGGAAGCCCATGTCAGCCAGTGCATCCACAGAGCAAAGGTGATAGATAGTTGGGGAGATAACTAGATAGCTACTGACTAGAAGGACATCAAAGGAAGGCCAGACTGAAGATCTGGGGTTCAGCCCAATAGCTGCCACTCATTCCTCTCTCCTTCCGGTTCTGCTGTCCCGTCCTATTATTGCTAACATAAAATGACCCGGCAGCCTCTTCGGCACACCCAGACTTCCGCAGAGTTTATGAAAATATAAATGCATTCTGCAGTTATGTTTCCTTCCACAAGCCAGTTGCTGCCTTTTACTTAGCAGCAGGTGGATTCTCTGCAGGTACTTCCTCTGAGCCAAGCCAAGGGCATCATCTTGCTCTCCACAACCCTGCCCTCCCTTCCACATCTCTCCACAGCCCTACCATCCTCAGTGCATCCCTGCCTCTCCTGCAGCACCTCACCACCCCTTCCCCTCCTCTCCACCTACCTGGCCTCCTCTCCATCTCTGTCCCTAGTCTACTTTCCACACCACTACCTCCACCTCCGCAGCCCTCTTTCCTCCCAACCTTCCTCTCCAGCTCCCTGCCCTCATCGCTCTGTTTCTTCATTCCCACATCGCTACCCCTGTTTTTCAAGGAAAGTGTTAATAGTTTAAGGTCTCTGTAGAGCCAAGCTCCTTAAAAGGAGTTGATTTATGTCCTTTGAGGACTCAGAGGTATTTCTACCATTCATTTCCAAACCATCCTTGCAAGAGGTGAATTAAAACAGACTGAGTATGCATTGGTCTGTTAGAAAGCAAGAAAGACTGGGGAGGAGAGAAGGTGGCTTAGGGCAGGGCTAAGGACAAGAAACAGACTGGGCTGAAGCTCTTTGGCAAGCCTTGGAAGAGTTGTTTCCCAGTGTCCCCATGTGCCCCTGTCCAGAACTGGACTGAGATGTATGCATTGTCTTCTTGCAGGTTTTCTTACTCTTTTTATTTCACGGCTGGAGCTGATGTTCCATCGAGATTAATAGTCGATTGAGTCATTTGAAAAGGACCCTCTGACAAACAGAAAGCACATAAATAAGCTCTTGTCTGCCAACCTCATCTGGCCTCCCTGCCATGCTACCAGCCCTGCTCTGTAGCCAAAAACACCAGTGCCCTTTATTTGCTCTATGCATCACTGTCACCCTGCAACATTCTGGAAGGATCTGCCATGTCCACTGCAGCCAAGTGCACTGGTCCTTGAGGGGGCCAAATGGGTTGTGGGATGGGGGTCATCTTCTGGGAGCTGGAGATGCATGCTGTCTTCTGATCTGATTGTGGCCCCCCCTCCCTCATTGAACACTGGTCCATGGACTCTGAGTCAGACTGCCTGGGCTCAGATCTCAGCACACTGGCTGATGAGCTATATAATTTGGTGCTTATTAGCTAACCTCTCCCCGCCTTGGTTTCCTAGTCTGTAGAATTAGGATAATCACAGAACCCATTTCCGGGACTTGTTAGGAGATTTAAATGAGCTAATGCAAAATACCAGGACCAGTGCCCGTCCCGTAGTAAATCTTTGTTTATATATAGTGTTTAGTAATATTCTCCCCCAGGACCAGCGCAAAGCTACCCCACCATCTCCTGATCTCCCTCAGGGGCTACAGATGTAGTTTCTATGGAAACTACAGTCAGGCCTGTGAGGAAAGTCATGAGGGGCTCCAAGACTGACCCTATCCTCTCTTCCCTGAAGGTTGCAGCCACTTCAGGCCCACAACACAGAAGTTTAATCAAAAGAAAGGGAGTGGAGGTATTAGAAAGAGGGAAGGTCAGAGAAAGAAACTCCATCACAGTTAAATCTGGGGGGGGCACATCAGATATAGGGGGGCTGGGAGACCAGCCCCTTGCCAGCCCTGAAGCACTCCCCAAGACCTTGCCTGCATTAGAATCTAATTAAATACTGATCAATCAGTGGAGAGGCTCTGATTACCCAGGAAACAAGGGAGTCATGCACACTGCAGTACCCCCATCTCACTAGGGGAGCCAGCGAGGAGCTGGTGTGGGGTAAGAGTGGAAGAGTAAAATACCAAGGACAATGAGACTAAAGATCTTGTCGTCAAAGAGAGAGAGCTGAGCCGTCCATCAAGTGTTCTTGAAACCAGCTCTATTGTCAAGAAAGGGATGGAAGGCATAGCCCTGCCCTCAGAAGTAATTCAATGGCAAGAAAGTAAAACACGAATTCAGAAAGTTACAGAGCAACAAGGGGCTTGCCTCCCTCCCCCCTCTCTCCCTTCCTCCCTTCCTTCCTTCCCTCCCTCCTTTCCTCCCTCCCTCCTTACCTCCCTCCCTCTTTTCTTCCCTCTCTCCCTCCCTTCCATCCTTCCCTCCCTGCCTCCTGTTTTGTTTTACTGAGATGGGATCTCACTGCATAGACCTCCAACTCCAGACTCCACTGCCTCAAGCTCCCAAGTTCTGTGACTGCAGGTGGACACCAGCACTCGTGACTTGAAGGGCTGTTTCTCCTGTGTGCACGCTGCCTTGGGAGTCCAAACACCAGGGGGAAAGGGGCTGACGACTCCTCTCTTAATTTTGGGTTTGACTTTGTATTGTGGGAAAGTTGGAGGGTGTAAGTATGCACATGGAGAGGAGGTGACCCTCCCGACCCTACCACCTGCCTGCCCCCCAGTGTTGCCCTTTCTCACCTGGAGTATTTTAAGTGAATTTCAGATAAGTGCCATTTCACCCGTGAATACTGAGCTCGCACGGAACATGATATTTTCTTCTGCTTATGCAGTAGCTCTACCTGTAGGTCATGCCTTTTTTATTATTATTAATTTTCTTGTTAGTGTACAAAGAAATCGGTTTAACTGTGACATTTCCACACACACACACACACACACACACACACACACACACACACATCATTACACCTGTTCCTATTTGCCTCCCTCACGAACGGCTCCCGTACCTCTCTGCATCTTGCTGCTTTGCTTGCTTCTCCTACATCATCCTCCCTTCTGCTTCCCTGCCACATTGTTCCGTTGCCCTCTCTTGTTCCCCCTGCTCCCTTCAGACCTCTTCCTCTTCCTCTCTCGGTCCCCTTTCCACTTCCATTTACTATACACATAAATACACATGCATATACACAGATGCATATATGATTTTTAAATCGAGATTCTGTATATAAAAGAAATGTGATACTTGTTTTTCTGGGTCTGGCTTATTTTACTTAACAAAATAATTTCGAGCGCTATCAATATTACTGCAAACGTCATAATTGCTTTCTTTATGGCCGAATAAAATTCCTTTGTGTATCTGTACCACATTCTCTTTATCTGCTCATCTGTGGATGGGCATCTAGGCTTGCTCTATATCCTGGCTGCTGTGAGCAGCACTGACATAAGCATATGTGTGTGCAAGTCTATCTGCAATGTGCTGACTTAGAACCCCCTCGGTTTGTGCCCAGGGATGGTATCTATCAGTGGGTCCTATGGTGCCTCCAGTTTTAATTTTAGTAAAATACTAATTTCCATAGTGGCTTCACCAATCTGCATTCCCGCCAGCATTTAATAAGCGCTCCTCTCTCCCCACATCCTTATCAGCAGTTGCTTTCTTGATGGTGGCCGCTCTAACTGGGAGGGGGTGAAATTTCAGTGCAGTTTCTTGTTTGTTTGGGTTTTCCTAAGCAGCCTTAATTTGTATTTTTCGTGATAGCGAAGGATATCGAACTCTTTTTCAAATATTTATTAGCCATTTGTTTTTCTTCCTCTAAAAAACTATTAAGTCATGAACCCATTTATTGATTTGTATTTAATTTTTAGATTTCTTTATAGATTCTAAATATTAACACCCCCTCATCAAATATATAGCTGACAGTTATTTTCTTCTACTCAAGGTATCTTTTAACTCTGGCCTATTGTGTGTGTGTGTGTGTGTGTGTGTGTGTGTGTGAGAGAGAGAGAGAGAGAGAGAGAGAGAGAGAGAGAGAGAATGTTAGAGGGTTTTCCTGAAGAGATGAGAAAAATCTCTCTCATACACACACAGAGAGAGAGAGACAGACAGACAGACAGACAGACAGACAGACAGAGACAGAGACAGAGGAAGCATCCCCAAGGACTCCTGGTCTCTTCAGGAGCTGTTCAGATATCAGGTCTGACAGTGCTGGCAGGACCAGTGTGGACATGGGGAGCCGAGAGGTGGGGACTGAAAAAGAACCAGAGAAGCATCCATTTAGTCATAAATTTTATGATGAAACTTGACAGTGGCCAGCACTGGGGAGAGCACTAGAGAGGTAGAGAAGACCAGGGAGTCCAAAGTCCCTGCTGCCACTAGCTTGCTTTTGGGGGGCAGGCAGGAGGACAAGGTAGAATTAGAAGAATGCTAAACTCTGGGATGTCACACAAATCTTCTCCTCAGAACCAGAGAAGGGTGAGAGACAGGGAAGAGAAGCAAAGGCCCAGAGACCAGAGACTAAGGTCAAGAGATAGAAGAAATTCCTTCCCCATCTCCTACTCCTGCCTCAATCTCCTTACCCCTGCATGGCCCCATATGGCTTCAGAGAGGCCAGTCCTCATATGTAGCTCCATCTCCACCTTCCAAAGAAAAAAGGATGTAAAAAAAAAAATACTTTGGGGAGGGATGGAGACCCAAATGAATTTACTGAAGTAAATCAAACCAAGCCCAGAAGCACTGAGCCCCAGGGCTGCTAGCTTGTAAGACGTGAAAGAACTCCTCTGAATCTCCTGCTACTCGCTGGAAACATTAAATTGGCCTCGGGCTCCGGAGCAGATTTAAGCACCTGAGATGATGTTAGAAGTAATCGTTAACAATTTGGGGGAGCCAGAAATTTAGTCCCGTTAAAAGTTCAAGGAAAACCTTGTCTCAGAAGTGTAGACTGGGTTTAGCCCTCCACCATAAAATGTCCTTTAAAGAGCTGGCCATGCACGTGCCGACCAAGCGCTGGAGCAACACAGGGCTGTGGAGCCCTCTTCTGGCGACGGCATCGCACTGTGCCAGGTCTGCCCTGGTGGAGCGCACTTCTGGTAGCGAGGAAAACAGAACCCAAGCATGCTCCGATGAGGTCTGTGGATGCTGCTGAAGCTTAGAGACCATGGATGCTCTCAAATCACACAGCTAGAGGCTTGCATGTGGCCTCTGACTCCAGAGCTGAGAGCTGCGGGAAACAGGGGACCGGCAACCAGGAAACAGCCACCGGCTGCTCGTGCCAAAAGAGATGAGGAGTCAGGCTATGTCTGAGGAGCTTAGAGAACTGTCATGTTGGGAGAAAGACAGACATGCTCTGGAGTTCCCAAAGGCAGAACAGGAACTCACAGGTGTAAGGTAAAGAGGAACCGACAGCAAGGGCAGCCTAGCCGTGACCCGGGCTGCTGCTTCGTGCAGGCTCACTAGAAGCTGTCTTTCACTTCCCAGCTCAGAAAATGCCATGAGGCTCGACTTGCATAAAAAAAAAAAAAAAAAAAAAAACTGTGAGGAAACTGCTCTTCATTTTTCAGATTAAGTAAATGAGACCAGGAAGCCTGTGACTGCTAGAAGAGAAAGAGAGAGACAGAGACGGAGAGAATTGACTTCAACACAGGCCTATCTAACTCTGGTCCACGAGGAGGGCAGGATAGGATAGAGAGGCTAGGGAGGGTGGCCTGCCAGGCCTGTAAGTCTAAATAGTAGGAGTTGGAGAACTGGGCCTCAGAAGATGGGTATCAGAGAAGAGGGGAGAAGAGAACCCCCGAGAAGGCCGAAGGTGGTCTCGGAGTAGCTCAGAGCAGAGGAAAGGAATGCAGACAGGCTGTTAAAGCCTGGGCAGGGAGAAGCACAGTGCATGCAGAGTGCGCTACCTGATGGCCATGTGCAGGTCAGATGGCCAATTGCTGAGCACTTTGACTTGATTGACTTGATCCTTCTCATCCCAGCATCTTGCCCACTTTTGCCTCCCTCTGCCCATTTCAGCTGGACTCGCAGGAAACAATCAGAGGTGTGCTAGCAGAGGCGAGACTGGAGCTCAGAGAAGATCCACACCAACAAACAGCACCTAAGCCGTCACTTAGGCTTACCGCCTGTCTAGTCCAGCATCTGCAGTCTCGCTCACTCTCACCCCAACAAGCTTGAACCTCAGTGCTCCACCCCTGAGAGTCACTGCTGTCTGCCCTTGGCCCCATCGTCCCCATCTGTATCACATGCCCACCGTCCTTTTAACCAAAGGCTTGCTGTCCCGGTGCTTGCTC
Organism: Microtus ochrogaster; assembly: GCF_000317375.1. Classification (NCBI taxonomy): domain Eukaryota; kingdom Metazoa; phylum Chordata; class Mammalia; order Rodentia; family Cricetidae; genus Microtus; species Microtus ochrogaster. The sequence continues at coordinate 1,751,318 of NW_004949158.1, forward strand.
CACTGTGGAGACATGGTAGCACATCCATTTCTGAGATGCTTGCTGGCCCTGGGTGGCAGAAGGCCGAGCATCTGACCCAGCAAGAAGGGCGTCTGTGATGCCCATATGGAGAAAGAGGAGCAGATGGTACGTGCCTGTGGGACAAGGTCTCTAAGGGAGCGCCATGATTTGACCAGACATGTACCGCTCCTCGCGGCTCTTCTGGGTCAACCCCTACTCTCAGAAGTGTGAGAAGATACTGGTGAAAAGTTTCCTAGGACTTGAGGTTGGGGAGGATAAACTGAGCCAGGTAGTTTCCACAAAAGTATGCCAATCCAGATTGGACATGTGGACATGCCAATGTGGCTCAACCCCACTTGCCCTGAGTCTATCCTGATGAGCCCAGCAGGCGCTGAAGGGCTTCGTGGCCTCTGAGATTTCAGCGCGTCCTCCTATTACCTCTTCCTCCAAGTACAAATGTCTCTGACAACACAGTCAAAGCAAACACAGCCAAGGCAAGGGAACAACTGACTAGACACTTAAGGGTCATCATTTTAAGCCAATCCCAGCTTCCACCTCGATGTCCTCTCATGAGAGAAGACCAGTAGTGAACTTGCTTGACTGTGTCTCTTCATGGTTTCTATCCACAGATGATGGATGGCACTTGCTATTCCATCTCTATCTAGTTTTCATATGGTCTGCTGCCTGATCCTCATCTCTCCTGGTCCATGTCAGTATGCTCTCCAGGGGCCCCGAAGAGACTGGATTTCTGTAGTAACCCAGCCTTGCTCAGCTCTGCCGTGTGGCCACCACAATTGCCACACTCAGGGACAAGGTTAGCCCAGGTACACACACGCACATACACACACACACACACACACACACACACACACACACACTGAACTTTACTGTTCTCCTACTAGCCACAGTAGAATGAACTCGGGTCCTAGAAGAACTAGGTTGGGAAGCGAAGCTCTCCTGTAGAACACCCCAGCCAAGATAGCCAGTTGGTATATAGCATTATACTTCTAGAACTTTGGACTGATTCTTTTTCACGTTTTCCTAGATGGTCCTGACAGGTTGGTTGGTTGGTTGGTTGGTTGGTTGGTTGGTTGAAGCTCAAAAAGAATTCATTAGAATTTCAAAGCCTCCAGAAGAGGCAAGCTATAAATCTCAGCAGCTGTCTGGCCCATGAGAATGGGGAAAGGTTGTGTTGTCTGAGTTAAGCCAGCATGGAGGTCAGCCATGTGGAGGCAGGCAGCCACGTGGTCCAGGGGAGGGGCTATAGACAAAGAGTAAAGGCTGGGTGTCAGAAAAAGTATGTAGGCTCTGGTCAGCACCTGAAAGAAAGAGACAAAACAGAAAAAAAAGAAAAGAAAAGGAAAAGGGAAAGTTGTACCTTTCTGTGTGAGGTGGGCCTACCCAACAGAACCTAGCAGCATTTTTAGGAAACATTGCCCTAGGAGACTGGAATCCTGATCGAGAAAAGCATGTCATCTCATTCAAGGGCCTGTCGTCTCTTTACTGCTGCTCAAGGCCAGCACCCCTTCCTTAAGGGTGGTCCCTGAACCAGGTCCCTTGAGCCGCTCATCCAGAATGTTAAGCAGGTTCTTACTCTTGACCAGAATTTTCCATGCCATTCTCCACCCTGAAGCGGTGATGGCCTGAAATTCGGGAACAGAGATAGTCTATTTTCACATGGCCTTTGGCGTGTGGTCAGTGAGCAGTAGCTAAGAAGCCAGAGCTCCCCTGTGACATTGCTGCCTAGAGAAGCAAGCAGCTTTCTGGAAGTGCTGGTTTGGGGTCCCTGCCCTGAACTGCCCATCTTTGTGACTCCAGCTTTGATTTTGCTACAGAGAACATTTCAATATCTACTCTGTATCAATAATACTAGTATCAGAAACTCTGGACAGAGGTGTCTGAAGGTCTGGATGGGCTGTGTGAGGGCCTGGATGGGGTGTCTGAAGGTCTGGATGGGGTGTCTGAGGGCCTGGATGGGGTGTCTGAAGGCCTGGATGGGGTGTCTGAAGGGCTGGAAGGGGGTGTCTGAAGGCCCAGATCGGGTGTCAGAAGGCCTGGAAGGGATGTGAATCTACTTCTTTCTGTTAGTCCTCATTCATGGCTGCTTGTGTCCTTCCCTGTGGCTTTTGTTTTCTTGGTGTGTGGGAATTCTGGAGGCCCAGGTTAAAGAGTCTACCTGTGGGCAGAATTTAAATATGGTGTACCATCTGGGAGCCATTCAGCCCTCTCCCAGGACTGAACTTGGTTTTCCGTCATCCTTTGTTGCTGTTGGTCCAGAAACAAACCACAAATCACTGAGCTCTTGCTGGCATGTGCCTCAGAGCAGCTGTGCTCTCTCTGCTCCCTGATCGCTCCTCCAGCTGTGAGTCTGCCTTGTGATTGGTTCCTTTTATTGGAGTAAGAGATTTTTCTCTACTTCAAATGGACCATGCATCTCATCAAAAAGTATATCCAGGGGCTGGAGAGGTAGCTGAGAAGTTAGGAGTGCTTACTGTGTTTGCAGAAGACTGAGTCTCAATTGCCAGCACCAGGCAGCTCACTACCACTCCAACTCCAAGGGATCCAACACTCTTTAGACCTTCTTGGCACCGGCAAGTACATGGTGTACATAAATACATGTAGACACACACATACACATAAATATAAGTAAATAAATAAATAGAGCTTTATTTAAATATATTTAGGAGCTAGACATCCTATAGCAAGAGAGCCTTCTGGTGACCTAGTTGGCCAAAGGGAAATTCCACTGAAAAATACACTTATAGTTTCTTCATTCAGCAACTATCTTGAGCGTCTGTCTTGTGCTAGGTACACTTGTACATATCTCTGCCTTCCTGAAGCTTGCAGTCTTGTTTAAGTCAGTCCCAAGGTCATGGAAGCACACAACAGGAAAAGCTTGCTTTATCTCTCCCGCACTTGTGAACGGTTGGGTCCTTACTGTGCACGGTGCAACATAATGGGCAGCAGGGATCCAGAAATACATAGTCCCGCCCTCAGGCTGCTCCTAACCAATGAGGAAAACTGACATTTTGTGACGTCTCTTAGGGCATAACGGAGTGACTGCCCGGCTGGGTGTGGAAGACAGGAACGACTGCTAAGTTGACTGTCAAGTCAAGGAGAGCCCGAGGAGGTGACATTTGAGCGACATCTGGAAATATAAGTGGGAGCTGCCAGAGCAGAGCCTTCTCAGAGGAGAGAAGACTTGGAGGGAGGTTAGAGGTCATGGAGGTCATAGAGGTCATGCCTGCAGCATTTGGGAGCACAGATTTTCCAGTGTGGCAGAGGCATGAGCAGCAAGAGAAAGGGAGAGAAGGGGGCTGTTTTGTGTGTCTGTATATCTGTCTATGTTGATTGTGCCATTTATGTTTATTTGCGGATGTGTCTATATTTGTGTGTGTGTATGTGTGTATGTGTGCGTATGTGTACATACGTCTATTTGTGTGTGTGTGTGTGCATTAAGTGCTGTCGGCAGCAAATCACTCTGGACCATCTGTCAGGCTCTCCTCTAACTTGGGAATTTTCTTAGTTTCCTCATTTGTACAGTGACTTACGTGGCCAGAAGCTAATGGCTCTAGACCCTGCCCTCTGACATTCTGAGCCCAGAGATGTGTGGCCCATGGGGAAAACATGGTTCATAGCTGTGTGGTTCCCAAATCACCAATATCCTTGTCACCTAGGACCCTCAAGTGCAGGTTCTCCGGTGCTCCCCCAGATCTCCAGAATCAGAGGTCAGTGACTGGCCTAGCAGCCTATGGCTTCGCTATGACTTCCGGTTCTTTTGGTACTAAAGTCTGAAACCTTGGGCTGAGGTATCAGCTTTTGAGACAGGAAAGTAAGATCATCGCCATAGCTTAAGAATGTCGCCCATCTCTTGCCATGAGCCTGCATCTATGACTGGTGGTAAACCCTGCCTGGCAACACTAGTACAGCACACGGCCCAGAAATAAATTCACACAGCCCCTTCTCTGTGGTCTGTGTGGATTGGCCTGGAACTTTCTCCTCTGCACTGAAGAGCCTTCCACTGGGCTGCTTGGCTCCACCCTTGCCATCTCCTCTTCCTCTCTCTAGGCTCTCCTTTCTTCTTGGCCACATCCTCCTTTCCTACAGGAAAGGACAAGGGTGCCCTGAAGTCAGCCAGCCGTGGTGACCCCAAGGGTGTTAACTGATCTTCAGCTAACTCACTTCAGAAGAAAGGCTGCTGAGAACTAAATGGCCCACACTGATGCCCCATGAAAACGGATCATCCCTGGGTAAAATGGCACAGGCCTATAATCCCAGCACTTGGGAGATGGAGGCAGGAGGGTCAAGAATTTAAGGCAAATCTCAGCTCCGTCATGAGTTCAGGCCAGTTTGGGCTATACAATACCCTATCTCAAAATAAAATAAAAACCTGAAACAAAAATAGAAATGAAACACACACACACACACAAATTCGCTGAGCCCTTGTGGCTGTTCCCTCTCTGACTCCCAGCTCTCTGCTGGGGCTCTGCCCCAGGTGCGCATTAGCACTACAGATGCAGCCCAATTTCTCTGCTCCTTGTTGGAGCAGGGACCCAGTTAGCAGATGAGCACCAAAAGGCATCTCCCTTTGGATATATGAGCAGCAAGATGTGCTTTTAGCTGAGGGAGCATTTGCTTCATTTTCCAGGCCCCTCAGGAGTCCCTTCTAAAACATTTTTCCCTTACTCACTGCCTTGTTGGCCCCTCAGGACCATAGCTTTGCAGGGATGAGCAATTGTGCACAGGGACTCTGCAGTCAAAAAGAGACCCTTGGGATTCCTTCTGATTTCTTCATGTGTAACACGAGGATAATAATGTATCTCCTTCTTAGGGTTGTCGGGAGGAACAAATAGAGTGATGTGTGCAGGGCCAGATTTAACTCCACACATCTCAGCGACACAGCTTCACGGAAGGGGGTTTGGGCTTGGAAAGAGGCTTCAGCAATGTTTATCAAGAGAAAGCAGCCCAGGCTCATGTTTTTGGTGTGCTTATTGTCCTCTGGGGTCATCCATCCACCATTGCATTGTCCGTTAGCCCTGCACTCGGAGGAAGCCAAGAGGTCTGAAGTGGCTAGGGTTCACCATGGTGGCCCGACCAGCCCTCACAACTCTTTTTCTGGCCCTACCCAAAGAGGAAGACCACGTCATTGCTTCCCAGAGAAGAAGGTGGCCTCAGAAGCAGGTGTGGCAACACAGTCAAGACTTGTTCCTTATAAAAATTCATTAGGGCTGTGTCTCCTTGATTGAGCTCCTACAGAGGGGTACCAAAGGAACAGCACCCTCCATCCAGTAACAGGGGACCCCCCCCCCAGATGGTTCTCTGGCCCTACCTGTGATGCAGGCAGAAGCAGCTGGGAGCTCAGCCGCACTTATCTCCTGACACCTGGAGGAGGAAATGAAGGCGCAATTAACTGTACAAGGCAGGTGGTTTGTGCAGCTTAAGTTCAGATAAAAAGTTTAATTATCCCTAAGCCCTAATACAAATTAATTAGCCTCCCCGTATTAGGGAGGTAAGCCTCCCTGCTCTTGCCTCAGCCCAGACCTCACTGTGGATTACTGAGGACATGCTGAAGGGGGCGGGGCAGGAAACAGAGAGCAGTGGGTCCTGGATGCTCACGTGGGCAGCACAGACAGGTGGCCCCATGCTAGAGGGTCTAGGTGGAGGCCCAAGTCCTGTGCCTAGAACGCTGCCTTTGTCTTACATTTTATTTATGCTTGTTTATTTATTGGGAACCAGGGCACACATGTCAGGGGAACCATTTTTTCACTCTTACCACGTGAATTGAACTCAGGGCGTCAGGCTTGGCAGTGAGCACCTTGACCCTCTGACCCATATCACCTGCCCCAGGAAAGGCTTTCGTACCCCTATAGTACCCACCTGCATAGCCAGGGTGTTGTTAGGGTGAGCTTGGAATGCAGATGAAGCTCTGGGGCTCCATGGTTTTCCAGACTCTGACTTTTCCAACTCTTTTTCCATAACCCTCTCTTTTGAAATTCCACAGAGAGAGGAGGCCGCGTGTTTCCACTGGGACTCAGAGAACTGTTACCAACTGCCTCCCTCCATGCCTGACACATCTGCCCAGGTGGACACTTGCCCCTGGCCACCATGGTCATCACCACACCCATGGGCTGTTAGGTGACAGGCATGCCGCCTCTGCATCGCCATCACACACGGTCTTTACACGTTGCCTGCGCGTTCCACAAACGTTTCCTGAAACACTGTGAGCAGAGGGAATGGCATCCTTAGATCTGCATCTTAAGCACATGCATCTTTATGTCTCAAAGGAGAAAGGAAGTAGACAGAAGAAGTCATGTTCACAGGCCTTTGCAGAAGTTCAGTCTAAAAATAACAGTGACCTGAGTTCTTGACAAATACCCGTGAAGACCAAGCACTTTCACAAATAGAAACTCATTTACTCCACCGTTCTAGAAATGCCAGGAAGCCAGGGAAAGGGAAGGCAAGCAATATGCCCAAAGCCACCAGCTAGTGGCAAAGCCAGGAGCTGGGCCCTCAGCAGGCAGGCTGGCACTCAGGACCCAGGCTTTTTATCACTACACCATGCTACTACTGCTGGGGACATGAAGAGAGAAGAGAGCCATTTCCAGCTGAGTCCTTAGAGCTCTCTTCCTGGGCCATCGTCTCCCCCAAACCCACTTCCTCCTTTTTTTCTTCTTCTACCTGGAGGAGCAGAAAGAGAGAAGAAAGCTATGGGATATAGCACAGGTCTAACCCCAGCAATCTACCTCTAGCTACTCAACTGACTTGGAGTATGGTCTTGTCCTCTTTAGACTTTGGCTTCTCATCCCTGCCTGAGATCAATGGGTTCCCATGAGCCCCGCAGGTCCAGATAAAGTTCTCACCCAGCACATCTTTCATTTCACCCCTTCCCCCCACAAATCTCCTCCCCAGTCCCACTCCTTCGGGCAAAATGTTCCCATTGTTAACATGGAAGATTCCCACGAAGCTCTCCAGCCTAGCCTCCTCTGTGTTGGATTTGGTTAGGCAGTCCTCCTATAGGAATGTAAGGTGCCTGGCCTGTAACACAACCTGGAGATGCAGTGGTGTGCCTCTGGAGTGAAGGAGAACCACTTCTCTGGACCACCGTCCTGGGATCTGTTCTGTCAGTCCAACCTAAGATGACGTTAGGAGTTCAGAAGCTATTACATTGATGGGGGTGCTGAAGTTAAATTCCCTAGTGATTGCTTTTTAAAGATAGATAGATAGATAGATAGATAGATAGATAGATAGATAGATAGATAGATAGATAGATGATAGATAGATGATAGACAGACAGACAGACAGACAGATAGATAGATAGATTCTCGTTAGCTATGTAAGTCATTGATTATTTGAACCAAATTCTGATGGTATCATTTATCTTCATTGAAATTAATCTGGCTGATTTCACCCATGATTACAGCCTGTTAAAATCCCTTTGACCCCTAAAGACTCTATTGCCTAGTAACTCTGTCATTTAGAAATTTGAAAACCTTAAGGACAATCAGTAGTGGCAGCCTCTCCATCATCATCATTACTGGATCCAAACGAAAGAAGAGCAAACAAAACTGCTAGTGAGCTGGATGGGTGGGGGCGGGGCGGAGGCACGGGTAGAACAACCGAGATGTGGGAAAGTCAAGGGCACAGCTGGCCCTCGGTAACAGCTAGCACTCAGCTCAGATGCCACCATAGCCCACCTTGGCTCTCTTTCTGTGTTTCAGCCCTTTCCCTTCCTAACAGCAAAGTCATGTTTTCCCCATAGCAGGAAACACAGTTGCCAATAGCTCCGGAGACTGGCTTTTCGAAGCTTCAAATTCTTTAAAAGAAGATTGATTTGGTCCCAAAGGTATATTCTGTACAGTCCAAGAATGATCTACAATAGCCGTGCTCTGGGTTTTCAATGAGTGGGTTTATTGAGTCTGTCGCAAGCAAAAGGAAAAGGAGTAAATAGCAAGGAACAGACAGGTTGAAACAGCTGAGAGATGGCAAAACAATGTCAAATCGACTGAGAGAGAAACAGTAGGTAAAAGGATCAAATCATGGGCTTACAAACATCCAGCAGAAATTGACCAGGAAGCCCTGTTGAGGCAGCCAGCTGGAGTTCTCAATCGAGAAAGTCCTGGAAAGAACAGTGTCCCCTCAGGTGAGGCTTCCAAGTAGAAGAGCAAATAACAACAGAGCAATACATCATCACATCCTCATCCAGGAGAAACAGACCTGGGAAACTGAGGCAGTCTGCTGGAGTTCCTGGGTAAGACAGTCTTGGGTGGAAAGGTGCCAGCATCAGAAGCCATCGGGAAAATGCTAACCAAACAGCACTGAGATACCACTTTAAACTCACTACAGAAGCCATCATGGCAAAGACAAAAAAAAGCAAGTGTTATCTTAGATCAGACCCCATATTCATCACTGATAGGGTTGCAAAATATTATTCTGTACAAAACAGCCTGGCTGTACCTCACACTGATAAACATTACCATGTGACCCCTAGCTCATGAGAACGCAGTCACATAAAGTTAATACACAATTGTTCACCTATTATGAAGAAGCAGCTTCCATAATAGGTAAAACGTGGAAAGAACCCCATTGCCTGTCAGCTGATAAATCAGTTAACAAAATGTGACCTATCCTCACACGTGAATGTGATTGAGACATAAGAAGGAGTGAGGAGGTTTTGATACATGCTAGCCTGTGGTTGAGTCTTGAACATGCTGAGTAAAAAGAAGTCAGACACAGAGACCACAAGTTCTGTGGTTCATGGGTAAAACATCCAAAAGAGGGAAAGCTTCAGAGAAACAGCATCAGTGGGCTGTGGGTGGTCTCAGACTGCTAATGAATGTGTGGTTTGGGTGGGTTTTATTAAAGATATCCCATGGATGGGATACAGCTCAATGGTAGGACATTTGTGTAGCATGCAGGAAGCCATGGGTTCATTCTCCAACAAGTACACACACACACACACACACACACACACACACACACACACTCAACCAGAGCTAAAAAGAAAAAAGAAGATGGAAAATGGAAGGAGGGAGAGAAAGAGGAAGAAGGAAAGGAATGAAGATACTCCCAGGCTGGGGCTTCAGGCAGAGCTCAGTGGTAGTGCGCTCCCTTCGGATGGGTAGCCCCGGATTTGTTTCCTGGAAGAAACAAGCAATTACCCTGGGTGGTAGAAGCACAGCTGGGTAACTACACTAGAAGCTGATGGAATATACTGCTTGGTGTGGTGACTGTATCTCAATAAAGTGGCCAGAGACAAATCCAGGGTGGATACTCACTGACTCAGCTTAGGGAAGATGCCTTATTTTGAACTTGCTAGGACCCGAGGAAATGAGAGCAGTGTGGTCAGTGTGTGGTTGGCAACTTTTCTAGACCGAGCTCATATCATATTGGTGAGGGAGGGGCACAGGGTAGACGCTGAAGAGAAAAGCAAGCCCCCCACACTATAGACAATCTACAATCACCCAGGCATGAAACTAAACACTTTTGTGAATTATCATCACAGTTCTGGGGATATGAAGCCCATTCTATAGGTGGTGTAGGCTCAGATTAAATATTGTCCAGGGTCATTTAACTAGTCAGTGAGTCATAATGACCCAGGTATAAACCCAGGTCTAATTCCAGCTCTTCTCTCAATTATTAGGCCATGGCTGCCTCCCTCTGGCTTTATACAAGTTGCTGGAAAATTCTGGAATATACCACTGGAGACTTAACTTTAGATCCCTTCTTAAGTTCATTGGTATTTACTCCTTCAGTAAAGGGGACCCTGCTAGCAGAGCTGTGTGCTTCCTTTGCTGGCACAGGATCACTGTATCTTGAAAATGTGCCAGAAGACTAGCGATGGTCACTCAGCCCCTCCTACCCACTCCTCCATCCAACTGCTTCCTGTAGCTAGTCAAGGACATGAAGATCTGGGGCAAGAAGGCATCCTGCATAGCCTTGACAATGGGCCTCTAGCCATCCTCGATCTGCCAGCCGGTTAACCTCACTCTCAAAACAAGAAATAAGGTTAAGTTGGCAAGATGTGTGCATAACAAACCAAACACGGCTTATTTTCCAAGCGTTCACAAGCTGTCCGCTTAATAATCTGCTTTTGAATTCTGCCAGCAAGCTGATGGCAGAAGTGATGGATGCCAAGCCCATTGGTCTGTGGTTTCTCACTTTAAAAATACCAGCAAAGCCATCTAGCCTCTAGCCTCGCGGTGTTTCTCTGCTGCGCTGTGATCAGAGATCACAGAGAGTGATTCTGCGCCTCCACTTGGACTCCCTCCCTCCCATCTCCTGGCAGGGGCCTTGTGCACCTCTGATGGGAATTCACGAAGTCCAGTCAGGCACTTACCCACTCTCCCTCCCAGATTCCACGCTCCAGACCCTTCTTTCTAATCTGCATCAGTACCAGCCTTCACCAGGTGAAACATATTCCTCTCCAGAGAGAAGGCAGAAGTCTCAGGGGGTGGAGTCATTCTGTTTTCCCCATCCTCTGCTCCCTCAGACTATCTGCCCAGGAGTGGGTATAGCTCCCCCTACCTTGTTCTTTCTTCAAACCTTTAAAACGACCACCGTGTTTTACTTAGCAGCTACTCTCAAAGGCTGTCTTCCATTCTCCCGCCATCTTTAGTGTCATCTGTGGTTGTGAACCCGCCAAGTACCTTTCAGCCAGTCATGTCGTCTGAAAAGCTCAACTAACACGATCTATTGCATGGAAGCTGCTTGTCTCCATCACTGGGATTACGTGGATTTAAAACAATGGGACTGTTTTCAGAGCACTCCATCCCCAGCAGAAATCGTGGTTTCCAGGATGCCTGCAGAAAAGCTAGCGAGGTTAATGTTCAGAAGCTATACATATCACAGTGAGATGCTAACATCGGTTACCTCTGTTACTTTCTTTTCATAAAGGAACCTGGGGCCCCAAGTAACAACCTTCCAAGGTCACACAGCTATTTAATGGTGGTCTCGGAGAGTCTTGAACCCAGATCATCTTAGTAAAACATACCCAAGCTCTCAGCCTCCCCACTTTTCTGAGTGTCAAGACTGAAGAGGCAAACGCGGTCACAAAAGAACCAGGTCCTAATGGTGGTGTGTGCCTGGGAAGCTTCAGTCGGAACCTGGGGCCCTGAACCGTGAGAAAAACAGTTCTCAGAGCCTGCTTCATAAGGTTTTGGGGAACTTACATGGAGTTGTTCATTTATTTGTTCATTCATCCAGCATTTCCCAGTTCACAACCTTCAAGTATTTGGGTAAGAACCTTAGGCTTCCAATGTGGCTAACCTGTCTCCCTCCACATCCTCCATGCAAACCCAGGACTCCTGAGTCCCCTCAGAATCAGTACCTTTAAGTGTCATCGTTTTAGCAGCCGAGATCCCTGGGCATGCTAAGGCTGTTTCTGCTACAGACACAAAGGGCTCATGGCTTTGGCCAACAGTGTTATCAGAGTTCTTTCCTCCATAAGGCCTTAAAGTTATCTCGGTAAAGAGGAGGCCAAACGTAACTGCTGTGGGGAGCATCTTAGTGATTTCAGGAAGGAGGCTTGGGCCAGGCTATTCAGGGCTGAGCAAGGGCCGGGCCACATTGGTCCCAAGGGCAGCTGCAGGCATGTGAAGCACGTGAGAGAGTTCCAAACTGAGAAGAGCCCAGCATTATTCCAAAAAGGCTAAAGGGGTTGAGTGTCAGAGACCATACACATCCCTGAGACAGTCAGTGGGAAGAAAGGAGATAAACTCAAGGGGGACAGGCTTCATCCCAGCTAAGAAACAACCAAGCCATGCAAGGTCCTCAGGCCTCACTTCCTGCATGTGTACAACAGGGCACAGAACCTGAAGTTTCTAGAACTTGTAGGCTCATGGAAGGTAAACCCCTAAGAGCTTTGTAAGTTACAGTCTTCACGTGAACAGCTGAGCTATGGTATCTTTGTTATCGTATGTGAGCGCCTGGTGCTCTTCTGCATCAGGCTCACCTATGGCTCCTTGTGTGCTTGGATGCCGATCCAAACCCCTCACCACCACATACTGGACACTGAAGGCTATGTCCTGCCTGTCGCCTTAGCCTACTGTTATAACTCTCTCCCTCTCCGTGTGCAGCCCTACTGGCCCCTTGACAATTTCTGGAATGAGCTGTTTGTATTACCAAGTGTAACGGCGTAAACGAATGCAGACAGATTGTAAAAATATATATATATATACAGCTTTAATAGACTTACAGAACCACCGTTCCCACGGAGACCAGGAAAGCAGAAGCAGCGGGTGGGAGCATGCTCGCCAAATTTATATGCAAACATTAGACTGAGGCGAACACGCCCTCTAAGGGGCGGGACTTATCCCTACATCTCCCCTTTTTGTCTAAATAAGACAGAACTAAACCAAATACAACTATATACAATAATAACAAATAATAAATATAACAAACAATATTGAGAACAAAAGTTTTGCTAAACATTC
>NW_004949158.1:1767478-1774137 GCF_000317375.1 Microtus ochrogaster
CCATGTAATGGTATACTATAGATTTGGGAAATTTCTTGGGTATTATTTGCAATGGTTGGTTCACAAAATATTGGCACAGGGAGGGGCTATTTAACATACCCTGGGGGAGGACGGTCCAGTGGTACCTCCTCAAAGGTTGAGAATTCCAACGTCGGGCTATTTTGCCCCCGACTCAAGCGGGTAGCCCGGCTAGCTCAGTCGGTAGAGCATGAGACTCTTAATCTCAGGGTCGTGGGTTCGAGCCCCACGTTGGGCGCCAAAATGTAACGGCGTAAACGAATGCAGACAGATTGTAAAAATATATATATACAGCTTTAATAGACTTACAGAACCACCGTTCCCGTGGAGACCAGGAAAACAGAAGCAGCGGCTGGGAGCATGCTCACCAAATTTATATGCAAACATTAGCCCGAGGCAAACACACCCCCTAAGGTGCGGGACTTATCCTTACAACCAAGGCCTCTCTGCTTTCCTTCTGCTAGGTCCACCCAGGCTCAGGTGTTCTGTGTGGCCGGAAGTTACACCTCATTTCTCATCTCAGGCCTTTCCCCACCACAGCGTTAACCTTTTTTCTCTTCGCTGAAACAGCCATGTGCCAAAGAGTTATTATGTTTCTAGTAAATATTTTAATTCTTTGAGAATTTCATACAATGTATTTTGATCATATTTACCCAAATCCACCTTGTCTTAAGTTAAAGCTCCTATTGATGTGATACAACACTATGATCAAAAGCAACTTGGGGAAGAAAGGCTTAGTTTCAGCTCACAACCCACAGATTACACTCCATCACAGAAGGAAGATAGGACAGAAATGCATGACAGGAACCTGAAGACAGGAACTGAAGCCAAAGCCATGGAGGAACAGCGCTTCCTGGCCTATTCTTTATGACTTGCTCAGCCTGCTTTCTTACACAGCTCAGGGCCTCCTGCCCAGGTTGGCATAGCTAAAGTAGGCTGACCCCTCCCTCATTAATCTCTAATCAAGAAAGCACTGGACAGACTTGCCTATATCTACTTTCTCAATTGACTTTAGCTTGTGTCAAGTTAACATAAAACTAACCAGCACAATCCCCACCTTCCTACTTGCCCCACACCCCCTCCCTCCTTTTTCTGGTTGTTGCTAATTTAATAATTCATCAACTCCAATTTTTGCTGTCCATATATTTCTGGGTGGGGGGACACCCACTGGACTGTGGTCGACTTACCAGGAACCATATCTTCAAAGAAAATTGACTGTCCATCCCTCCCCCGAAGTCATGAGATGTCCGTATCTCCTCAGTTAGGGGTGGGAACTCATGAACCCCTTCTCACGCCATGCAAATGTTTACTAGTTTGGTCTTGTGGAGGCCACCACAGCTGCCGTGAGCTCATGAGTGCCACCATTCTGTGGTGGCCAAAAAACAGTCTTTGCTTCAGGCTTCCCCAGACTCTGGGTCTTAGGATCTTCTTGTCCCCTCATCCATGATGGCTGCTGAGCCTTGAGAAGGAAATATGATATAGGCGCCTCATGGGTGACTGAGCCCTCCACAGCCACTCATTCTCTGAACTTTGACCTCTTCCGAGTTTCTGCATTAACCACTATCTACTCACAAAGAAACTTCCCTGATGTTGTCTGAGGGGCTTCACCTACAACCTATGAGAGATCTAAATTTAGAGAGCAGTTTGATACCATGTCCATCTGGAGAAATAATAGCAGTAAGTTCACACCTCGGGCCTCGGAGCTCCTCAGCCATGAGTTCTTGGCCAGATTTACCGTATCAGGCATGTGTTTTCCAATGTGTGCTGTCTGTATCCACATAGGGATGTGGGACCACCCCTGGATTGTAGTTGACCTACCAGGAGCCATATCTTCACAGAAAACTGTCCTTCCCCACCAAAAGCCATCAAATGTCTATCGCTTCTCATTTAGGGGTGGGGACTCCGTAGATCAGGCCTCGGTTACCCCCATAACATGCATTCTGCTTTGTCATCCATGGGCATAGGATGACATGCCATGCTGGCCATTATTACAATTTACAGAGTTCACAGCTGAGTAAGACTGTTGCTGACTCCCCGCCCCCCCCCCCAGAAGCCCACATAGCACTTTTGAGTGCTGGGAAAGCTGGCCAGCAGGGAGGAAGCTTGCTGGTCAGTACCCACTTGACTTCTTCACAGCCTATGACCAATGTGTGCCTTGTCTTCAGCAAGAATCTTACTGAGATCTGGTGGTCAGCCAAGAGCAACGGCAATTGGCTGTGTTGTTTCAGGGGGGTCTCGAGGACACCCTTGACTGACAACTCAAGGGGGAGATATCCTATACTAGGCATTTTATTTGGCAACATATAGCTTCTAGGAGAAGCATTAATCCCTATACAGATAACTGAAGTTAAACTTGTTTGTGTAATTATATCATATATATGAAATTTATAAATGAGGAGGTTGCCACGTCCCTTCTTCAAACATCTTTGGAGTTGGCCATCCCTCCCCCACCCCCTTGCCCTACATCCCTCTTCCCACTGAAACCCCTGTCCCTGTCACTCCCCTTTCCCCTTCACAGCACCTACGGTACGCTCTCCTCCCTCCCTTAAGATCGTTCTTCCCCCTCCCCACCAATGGTCCCTTTCTGGTTTTCTGGATTCTCCCGATACTCCAAACTAAACACAGATCTAAGACTTGATGCTAAAACCCACATATGAGTGAGAACATGTGATGTTGGTCTTTCGTGGTCTGCTTATCTTTTTACCACCAAATGTTTTCATGCCATCGTTTACCCATGTGTGGCCTTCCCTATAGAAACCTGGTTCCATGAACATACAGGTTTGGCCTCTTGCTCAGAGACTGTATCACTGGCCTCTGTAGATGCTGTGAAATATTGGTAAGTGAATGAATGTGTGTGAGAGTGTATGATTGGCTGGGAAGCCTCACTTGTTTCCCAAATGGCCCCTTACATCCTCTCTCTCGCCCTTCCCCTCTCCCTCTCTCTTACAGGTATGGAGACATGGTGCCTAAGACAATCGCAGGGAAGATATTTGGCTCCATCTGTTCCCTGAGTGGTGTCCTGGTCATTGCTCTCCCAGTCCCTGTGATAGTCTCCAACTTTAGCAGGATCTACCACCAGAACCAGAGAGCAGATAAACGCAGGGCACAGAAGGTAAGACTTAGAAATGGGGGGGGGGGGGCTAGAGAGATGGCTCAGTGGTTAAGAGCACTGGATGCTCTTCCAGAGGACCCAGGTTCAAATCCCAGTACCCACATGGCAGCTCAAAATTGCCTGTAATTCCAGTTTAAGGGGACCTAAAACTTCCATGGCAAAACACTAATATACATAAAATTAAAAAAAAAAAAAACAGGGTTGGGGGAGGGAGGAGCAGGAAGAGTGAGGGACTCAGGTAGGCTTGTCAGGCCTTGATTCTTTGGAGGATTCCTGCAAGATTCCCTCTGGCTTGGAGAGATAAGGGAACTTCATGTCCACTCCTACCCACCAATGTCCTCAGTTCCAGCCCCAGGCTACTGTTTCAGAATGCAGCAAACCCTCACTATTGACTTTTACGGAATCTATGAACTGACCCATAGCTCAACATTTACAGGCCCAGTCATGGCCACCAAGTAGCTCCTCTGTTTCTCATCCCAGAGCTTACCAGGAAACAAAATGTCATTTTCATATCCTATTGAGGGGAGATACATGTGCAAAAATACATGTGCAGAAAAGAAAAGTGCACGCCCTGACAGGAGAACATTCCATGGCCACTGCGTTCTGGGTCAAGTAGCACAGTAAATGTTAGTAAGCACTGGGTGCCATGTAAAATCACAGAACTCAACCGATGGCTAGAGAGTCAGCATCAGGCCTGGGGAAAGTTCTCGGTTCTGCTAAGTCTGTACTTAGGATGACAGATAAGTAAAATATTTTCTGCCAGTACAGAGCAAGATGTCTACAGGTGGGTGTACTCAGAAGCCTCGTTTGCACTTGGCCTTCCGGCTTCTCTCTAGGACATTAGAGCCACACCACCCATCCCAAGGCATCTTCCAGAGATTTTCCTGCCAAGGACTTTTGCCAGGATCCTATAGTATTAATATTTACATCGCTATGACAAATGCCTGTCATTTATAATGAAAATTAATTATTTTGACTCTCAGTTTCAGAAAAATTAGTCTGTCTGCTTGGCCCCCAAACATCATGGCAGCAGGGGGAGCACATGGTGGAGACTGTCCTTCACTCTTGGTGGACGGGTGGCCAAAAGGGAGGAAATGCCAGTGCTCAGCTGTCTTTTTGGGTTTGCTTTTTGTTTTTCCACCTGAGCCCACAGCCCACAGTACCACTCACATTGAAGTGGGTCCTCCTCAGTTAATTCCCTATAAAAGCCGTCACAGACATTCCGAGGGTGTGTGTGTCTCACCAGTCTCCTGAGTGATTCTAAATTTGATCAAGTTGGCAAAGACTAGAAGAGAAGGGATCTGGGGGGGGGGGGGAGGGATTCTACTTCCCTTTTGATCTGGGCTGAAAATGGTCCCCTTATTGTCTCAGACTCTGGGGTCATAATCAGAGTCTCTGGGTACAAAGAACAGAAAGGCATCTTGTTGGAAGATTAGCTTAGACACGACAACGACTTTGCTCTCAGTGTTTTCTTCTTTCTTCCATCCCTTCACATCTACAGACATTTATGGAAGCACCTTCCCTGTGACAGGCCCTGCAGCTAGATTACTTACTTCCACTTGCAAGAATAACCCCTGGGTAGCAGGGCCTAGCACTGGACAAAGCAATCTAGAACCCCAGAATAGGTCTGTAGGTACTGACTATAACAAAGCCACACGTTTCAGCTAACTCTAAAACAATGGTTGCATAACAATTTACATAGAACAGTAAATAATATAATCATATACTAAGCCTACTTGGTCCCTGTATACCAAATATGACCTCTGTGTGTCCTTGTGTCACCTCCTCCTTCCCTTCCTGTTTCCATACACCTGTGCCTGGTCGGTGACGTTACCAGCCTAAGGTCTTTCTCCTGACGTCCTCATCGCCTACGGCATACATCTTCCATCTCCTCACCCAAGGTCAAGGTCTCCCCACTCCCAGACACTCCAGAAATGGAAGTCTTATCTCTCCCTGCTCAAGTCAGCTGGCAAAGGGGAACAATGACTAAATTCATCACGCAGTTCTAAATAAAGAGGCAGAGGAAAAACTGGGCTCTCATATCCAAACTCTGAGGTCCTGAGGTCCAGGGATTCCTGCAGCACACACTCCGCCCTCACAGCTTTTAAAAGTGGGCAAGCACAAACTCGGGCTTTTTGCAGAGCTGGCAGGGTTCTCAGAAGTGCCAGGCTCAGCGGTGACAGCCCCTCCAGAGGTAGCTATGCTCTGCAGCTACCTTTTCCTTCCTAGCCACACCATTCCCACTTCCCGGCGAAGCCCACCTGCAAAGACTTAACAGTGTTTCCCACAGAGAGTTTAAAGCTTATTGTGTCCGGATTAATATCCAGAAGGAGCAATTCTGGCTTTGTCCTCTCTCAGAGCTACTCAGGATGAGCCCTGCCCAACCCCTTTCTCTCTCCTTTGAAATGAGTAAATATTTACAATGTTTTCCCTAGCCTGGATACTGTTTCTCCTCAAGGTTACACCACTCTGTCTCTTTCACCTTGGGCTTCCTGTGAGAGGAAAAAAACCAATACTGTCTGTTTCCAGCACTCAGTCTGTCACCGTGAGGCAAGGCAGGGCAGGCCCAGGGGACTTGGTGAAAGTGGAGAGACCGGATAGGGAGGAGGTCAGGAGGCTAATGATAGCCCTCAGCTCTGACCACGCTTCTGATAGCTTCTTGGGCAGAAGAGTAGGCTCCAGAGAAGGTGCCTCGTGATTAAAAGCTCCAAAAGAAATTTGCGTCACATCTACCTGTGGGGACTGTCTTCCCTAGGCCAAGAGAACCAGAGATAAGTCAAGGTTGTCTAGCAGAGGCACCTGGGATAGAGCAGGAGAAGGCACCGCCTATCCCAGCTCCACCCACTTTTTGGTTTCAAGGGAGATTGTTTTAGTTTTGCTTACATATTTATTTTTGTTGTGCTGGGGATGAAGCCTAGGGCCCTTGTGCGTGGTTGGTAGGCAAAAATACTCTATCCCTTAACTACACCCCCTGGGCCATATCCTTTGTTTTTAGTAGAACATTTTATTGGAATAATTATAGATTATGTAGTTGCACATGTAGTTCCAAAAAGATAGAGCCTGTTTGTACTCTGCCCAGTTTGATCTAATGGTAACATTTTAGAGACCCATACAGTGCACAGAGTATATGCCTCTCATCCATCTTCCCCAGTGTGTGTGTATGTGCGTGCATGTGTGCGTGTGTAGGTGTGTGTGTGTGTAGGTGTGTGTGTGTACATGTGTAGGTGTGTGTGTGCGTGTGTAGGTGTGTGTGTAGGTGTGTGTGTGCATGTGTAGGTGTGTGCGTGTGTGTGTGCGTGTGTATATGTGTGTGTAGGTGTGTGTGCGTGTGTAGGTGTGTGTGTGTGTGCGTGTGTAGGTGTGTGTGTATATGTGTGTGTAGGTGTGTGCGTGTGTGTGTGCGTGTGTATATGTGTGTGTGTGTAGGTGTGTGCGTGTGTAGGTGTGTGTGTATATGTGTGTATATGTGTGTGTAGGTGTGTGTGTATATGTGTGTATATGTGTGTGTGTAGGTGTGTGTGTATATGTG
>NW_004949158.1:1774237-1802739 GCF_000317375.1 Microtus ochrogaster
TATATGTGTGTATATGTGTGTGTGTAGGTGTGTGTGTATATGTGTGTATATGTGTGTGTATATGTGTGTGTGTATATGTGTGTATATGTGTGTGTGTATATGTGTGTGTGTATATGTGTGTATGTGTGTGTGTTACAGTTTTCTCACCCATGTAGGTCCCTACAGATCCAGCAGCTTCATGGCCACCAGACTAGCCAATGCCCACAAGAGAACCCTTGTGGCTTTTATAACTCTGCTCCTGCTATACTTCTACCGGGTCCCTTACTCCTAGGAACTATTCCTCTGATCTCCACTTATAAAATGGTTTCCTCTCTAAACTTACATAAATGCACTCATGCAGCTGGTAACCTTTGGGAGCTGGTCTTTTTCATCCATGTAATCCCCAAAGACTCATTCAAATTATATCACTAGTTTCTTATACCAGGCCTAGCGATACAGGTCTGTGATCCCAGATACTTAGGAGGCTGGAAGAGGAGAATCCTAAGTTCCAGGTCAGCCTGGGCTACAGCATCATCCAAAGCCAGCCTAGGTAACTAATTAAGATTCTGTCTCAAAAAAAAAAAAAAATGTAAAAGCCCATTCACTTTTCTCACTCAGCCGTGTTCTGTTGGATGTTTGCCTGCTGAAGAGCTTCTGGGGTAGAAATGGTTTCCAGCTATTACAAATAAGCATTCTCAAGCATTCTCGTGTATGAGTTTCCATCAACATAAATCTTACTGTCTCTCTGATGAATGTCTAAGTGTACAACTGCCTGTGTTTCCTTTTCTCCCTTGTCTTCCTTCTGCCTCTTTTGGGGCAAGAGATGCAAAGACTCATGTCCAGGCCGTCCCAGCTGCCAGCTAGGAGTCCCAGTTGTGCCAGGTTCCTCAGGGGTCCCCAAATGATCTTGATCAGTAATGGTGGCAGGCCGTGTCCCAAGCTCACAGTGTTGTACCAGAACTCTCCTCCAACCCCAAAGCTCCACTTACACCTGTTGAAGATGCAGGTTCCTGGGCTTTGCCCTTCAAGTTTAAAGGAGGTGAACTCAAGGAGGAAGGAAGGAGAAAGACGCCGTGAAAGCAGTGTTTGACTTCCTCTTTGGAAGACATGAGCTGAACCCTTTCTAATCCTTTCTCTCACCCTGGCTGAGTGGCTCTCCTTATTTTAAATCAATTCATTAATAATTGTTAGGCCTTTGAAACAGCCTAGATGAACTCTCCAGTCTCTTACCTTTCATAGTATCCTTATGATTGTGGAGGAGAGTGGAAGCTGACCAGTCCACACAAGGACCGAGCCCATTACAAGGGCTTTACAAGCATAGATGCCCAGCTAAGCACGCTTGGCATTCCTTCTTTGGCTAGCACAGTCTTTGCTTGAATTCCTGTTCGAGGCAGAGCATGCACTGGATGCTGGCAATAAAAGAATGTGCATAAGACCCAGGCCCTGACCCTCAGGAGCACAAAACCAAGCAGAGAACGCCATCAGGTTTCACACACTGGCAGGTTCTCCCAACCTTCCTCAAACCTCTGTTTCCCGTTTGGGAATGATTAAACGATACGCTGTGTTTGATGTGACAATCCCCTACCTTAATAGAATCCAGAGTGAGATAAGATTAAAAGAAGTGTCTCAGAGGGGAACAGGGGAAACTTTCATCTCC
Organism: Microtus ochrogaster; assembly: GCF_000317375.1. Lineage (NCBI taxonomy): Eukaryota > Metazoa > Chordata > Mammalia > Rodentia > Cricetidae > Microtus > Microtus ochrogaster. The sequence continues at coordinate 1,775,874 of NW_004949158.1, forward strand.
GGAAAGTAATAAAGACAGACCCCACATATGAGAAAGGTCCTCCTCTAAGTGGCAATCGGATTACATAAGGCTGTAATGAGCTTGACACAATTGGATTTCCATATGCAGCTCTCAATGCCCAGCCTTCTCCCGAAGTGACAGCAGCCAAGTCATGAACTGGGAGGGACTCGCTTGACTGTAAACATCTGGCCACGGGGGAAGGGGGTGGTTGCAGCAGGACTGCTGGCCAGATTCATCCTAGACATGGAATGAGTGAATGAATTTTGCTCAGAGACAGGGAGGGTGACAGGGTTGACTTGCAGGCCTTTCTGTCTCATATCTTCCTCTTCATCCTCTCCATCTAGAAGAGCAGCCATCCTTGGACTTACTGGAAGACCTTCCAACTCCAGTTCTAGCCTCTGTCCCACATTTAAAGACCAGGGGAAAGAGTTTAATTGCGCTGCAAGGAGATACTGGTGGGTGGGGGAGTTCTCGGGAAACAGGGAACATAACGTAGCCTTTATGATCCTCTTGACAGTCCATGGCCTCTTAGCAGACGAACCAACCCACGCAGGATAGCTGGGAGAGGATAATAAGAAGTGAAAATTGCCACAATTTCCCAGAACCTATCGGTCAGGGTCCAGGTTCAAGTTACAAGTCACTGTACCCAGAGGCAGGAAGAGAATCCTACACTTCAGACTGTGACTATGAATCTCAGGGACTCTTCTGCTTGAAGCAACAGTGTGGAACTGGTTCTGGATCTGTAGAGCCCAGGCTATGTACTCCAAGCCCACAGGGCTTTTTTCCAGTCCCAGACGGCTGAACTTCACGGTCTTCTTTCTGCTGTGCTGTGGCTGGCAATCATTAGACCAAATAGCATATATCAGATGGCCATTCCCTCTCCATGCAACTAATATGAGCTTGGCCCAAGATGCTGTGCAGCCCCTGTAATGATATTTCATTTGTGTTTTAATAAATAAAGCTTACCTGAAGATCAGAGAGTAAAACAGTCACACGGGTCAGCCTTACAGACTAGGCAGTGTAACTCACACCTTCAATCTCAGTAGTCACACTAGTTGCCATAGAAACCAGGTGGTGCACACCTTTAATCCCAGCCCTAGAAGATGGGAGGAGACAGCTCACAGACACAGTCTCCTTCTGAGATTGCTGGAGTCAGGATCACCACTGTGGACTGAGGTAGAGGTAGGAGCCAGTGGCTGGCTGATTTGCTTTTCTGACCTTCAGGTTGAACCCCAATATCTATCTCTGGATTTTTATTATTTGTGCTCCAGCCCCCATCTGGAGGAGGTTGTCTTCTGAGGGCTTTCCCAAGGAGGGTTTCAGTTCTGTGCTAGATAAAGCCAATGTAGTATATTAAAATGTGTTCTTTTCTGCCATAAACACACCAGGCCACCTCTGTGTACACTATACCCTTCCCACGCCTGTGCACAACACAGATGTGTATTGACACATCCATCAGCTCCCAAAGTCTGTTGTAAACCTATAAATACATTTCTTAACTTTAAAAAGTTAAGTGAATAGTGGTGCACGACTTTAATCCCAGCACTCGGGAGGCAGAGGCAGGCGGATCTCTGTGAGTTCGAAGCCAGCCTGGTCTGGTCTACAGAGCAAGTTCCATGACAGGCTCCAAAGATACGCAGAGAAACCTGTCTTGAAAAAAACAAAATAAATAAACACTTTAAATTAATTAATTAAAAATAAAAATATAAGAGCTTCTTGGTAACAAACAAAGCAAACTTCCTGCCCTCGAGGAGCTTACATTCTAGCACAGGAGAGGAACGGCAGCAGGACAAGTGTGTATGCTACCCTAGTGATAAGTGCCAGAACAGCAGACGAGTGTGTGCTACCCTAGTGATAAAGCCAGGAGACCAGCAGGTGTGTGTGTGTGTGTGTGTGTGTGTGTGTGTGTGTGTGTGCCCTACCCTAGTGACAAATGCCAGGAGACCGGCAGAAAAGGGAGTTAAGAGGTGTTGGCGGTGCCACTGCTCCCTTTGCTTTCTCTCGTAACTAACTGTTCTGTGGGAACCATGGAGAACCAACCACCCTGGAACCCAGGAGGGACTGAGAGCAGTTAGCACACGCTGTCCTCTAGGAACCCTACAGTCCTTAGAGATAAGAAGTGATAGAACAGCTCATGCCATCATGCAATACCGAGTGGAAAATGCTAGAAAAGCTTCAGGAGAAATAACTTGAAAATGTGGTATTTTTTTTCAGCAGGACTCCACCCAGGCTGAAGATTCCTAGAGCCCTGACCATGGCTAAACTGCAATAGTGGGCGCACAGGTCTCAGATCCATTCCGAGGTCTAGATACAGAGATGCATCAGGCTAAGACGGGGGAGCTTTTTTTTCCTTTCTCACAGGATGCTAGGGAAAGCAGCCTCAGTGGGGCAGCTGTTGTCACTGGTTCCTCCAGGCTTCCTCTTCTTGTATCTTACTGCTTTTCTTATTGTCTGCCCATCACAGAAGGCCCGCCTTGCCAGGATCCGTGTGGCCAAAACAGGAAGTTCCAATGCCTACCTGCACAGCAAGCGCAATGGGCTCCTCAATGAAGCCCTGGAGCTGACGGTAAGTGTCCAGAAGACAGGGCAGAGGAGATAAACTAGAAATGGGCTTCTCTGCTCATCCACTCCCCCAGAAAGCACCAGTTTAGACTCTGACAAAAACATGTCTCCAGGGTTCCCACAGACATAATGCTCTCAAAGAATTACCACTGCTGCCCATAAACCAGCTGCTGACAAGGGCCCCAGACCCAGGCCAGCAGGTTTTATGGTGGCCCTAAGATTTGGCTTATCAAGAGTTTTCTCCTGCCCTCCTACCTTCTGTGAAGAGGGGAAGACACCAGCTTTATTCTTAGCCCTTCTTTCTGTCTCCCTAGGGCACCCCAGAAGAGGAGCATATGGGCAAGACCACCTCGCTCATTGAGAGCCAGCACCACCACTTGCTGCACTGCCTAGAAAAGACCACTGTGAGTGCCAGCCTCCTGCCCCCTCCTGCTTCACCCCTGACCTCCCAAGGCTGTACTCGCTTTGCTGTCCTAGGCCAGATAGTCAGTCTGTCCCCTTCCAGTGATCTGTAAACCCCCCAGGGGGTGGGGCAAAGAGTGAGAGATCAGCTGTGTCCTGCAGCTCTAGAGACGAGGCCACTGCCATAGTCTTCCCATCCCCCCACCGCCAACAGCAGCATGTGTCTTAACAACTAAGAGTTTTGTTTTTCATTCTCAGTTCTGATGGGCACCACCCAACAAGATTCAGGCTGAATTTACACAGGACAGTAGAGAAGAGGGAAGATTTTTGTTCCACCCCCCGTAGCTGGGTTGAGGCGATCCGTGCATGAATGAAGGATGCAGTATACATATTCTTTAGCCAAGGGCTTATCAGTCCCAGTCCCACTTAGTAACCTTGCACTTTGGCAGGGAGTTCAGATTGTGAAAGGCTGATTGCCAAAGGAGATCCTGGCGGAGGGCGCCACAGCTGGAATGGGAATGATGCTTGTGCCTTACTGACAGCCTGAAAGGAAGGGGCAGTAGGGCCAACCCTGAACCCTTGGCAGAAGTGCCAGGAATCCTAGGGTGGGAGAAGTCAGAACAGAAATGCTAAAGTGAGCCTATTCCCTGATCCTTTCCAGAAGTTTCCTACTCAAAGAGCCTAGGGTCAGGGCTCGTCCTACCCTTGAAAGGAGCTTCCTGGTTTCTAGTAGCCCATAACCTGACCTCCCAGATGCTAGCTAGATTCCTCTTACTCTGGGCCAAAAGTGGACCCCATGGATGACCGCGGAAACCCAGTGACATCTTCTAAATGAGAAAGTGCTCTGCAAGCCCAGGTCCCAGCAACTGTGGTCAAAAACCACGGATGCAGCATATCTCCCAAGGTTCTCCCAAGGACACCGAGCTTGCCAGCGGGATGACAGGGCCAGGCCCCACTGCCCTTCCCAAGTTGCATGTGCTGGGTGGAATGTGTACATTGAAAGGACATAGGTGGAAACACTGGGGTTTGGAGGGCTGGAATGTTGGCACTGGGGGACTGAAAGACGGAATGCTGGCATTAAAGGGGTGGAATGCTGAATCCGAGAGAATGTTGGATTGATTATAGGGACGGGATGTCGGAATGCTGGATTTGGGGGAAGGAATGTGGGACCCAGGGGTGGAATGTTGGGATAGGAAAGGAGGAATGTTGGTATGGAAAGAGTGTATGTTGGGTTAAGCAGTCTCCTGTTGGAACCAAGGGATGAAATGTTGGGACAATGGGAAGCAGAATGCTGGGAATGAGGGCTGGAATGTTGACTTCGGAGGGTGGAACTCTGGGGTTGAGGAACTGAATGTCCAAACTGGAATGCTGGAATGTACAATCAATGGTGTTTCTATCTTCTGTTGGCATGTTGTCCTGTAGGGGTTATCCTATCTTGTGGATGATCCCCTGTTATCTGTACGAACCTCCACCATCAAGGTATCGCTTTATAAATTCAATTGTTCTCTCTGAATCTTGAGTCTGTGGATCTACTCTGCTCACCCCTAGTCTGGTTTCTGCATGTGCTTCTGAACCTCCCTGGGCTTTTGCTGTCTCTGCTGCCACACCCAGTACCAGCTCAGGCTTCCAGTATTTCTGCACCCACACTACCCAATTTCCTTTCCTATTCTTTCCTTGGACACCCCCAGAGGGTTAGAGGGGGGCAGTGGAACTTCCCCCTTCCAGAGGGGTCAGTTTCCTCTGGAATGCCCGAATGCCACGCATCTCTCTGCTACCTCCTCGATTTCCTGGGAACTCTGGTATTGACTGCCAGGGGACATTCTCTGAACTCTGTCCTTACACTTCTCTTGCTCCTCACACTGCCAGTGCCACAGGGTTCTGGGCACTTTGGTCAAGCAGCCATTTTTCCATTGTTTGGGGTTTAGCTATAGGCCAAACCTCATGGCCTACAGATCCGAAACCGTTAACATTCTTTCCCTAACTTACATTTTTTTTTTTTTCCGAGACAGGGTTTCCCTGTGGCTTTGGAGCCTGTCCTGGAACTAGCTCTGTAGACCAGGCTGGTCTCGAACTCACAGAGATCCGCCTGCCTCTGCCTCCCGAGTGCTGGGATTAAAGGCGTGCGCCATCATCGCCCGGCTCTAACTTACATTTGACCTAGGGAATTCTGAACTGCCAGGTAGTTAAGGATCCATATGCTCTAATCAGGCCAAAAGAAGACAAAATTAGAAGAAATCTTATCCTTAGCAGCTTGGCCCCTTTGCGATCAAGAGCAATAATCTCCCAACTTTGTGATGGTCCAAACTTTTACAAACTTTTGTCAAGCCTGTAAGAGTCATCAGGTGTGCAAAGGTGACCTAGAAGACTCACAGTCAATGGTTTCAGAGCTTGCTAAGAAAAATTTGGTCCTAGCTCTGATGATGCCACTCGGACCCTCCACGTCCTTTGTGTCCCTTCCGCTCAACCTGTAGATGGAGCACATGACATATGATTTAACAACCAAGTCCCTGCCCAGTCTAATGGCCAGGGAGGCCAATTTGATTCTTTTGACATTGACACCTGTGGAAATGAAACCCCTCACACTTACCTGTAATCCAGGCATTTGGGGGTCCTCCATTAAAGGCCCCAAACAGACAGAGCCACACAGGGACTGGGGCTCCCCCACATCCCTTCTTCTTTTTCACGTCTTCTCCTTCCTCCCGCAGAACCACGAGTTTATCGACGAGCAGATGTTTGAGCAGAACTGCATGGAGAGCTCGATGCAGAACTACCCGTCCACCAGAAGCCCCTCTCTCTCCAGCCACTCCGGCCTCACCACCACCTGCTGCTCCCGGCGCAGTAAGAAGACCACACACCTGCCCAACTCCAACCTGCCGGCCACTCGCCTGCGCAGCATGCAAGAACTCAGCACGATCCACATCCAGGGCAGTGAGCAACCCTCCCTCACCACCAGGTGGGTGGCTTCCAATCCTGACAGCCCCAAGGTCTTGCGTCATTCGCTTTCCAGAATTAATCTCCGCATTAAAGCCTCAGGGATCCCCGCCAGGGGTCCCCCTTATCCACTGCATGGGGCCCCTCTGCTTTCCTCCCCCACCTTCCTTCTCATGCTCTGAGTTAATCCAAGGGTCTTCATGGGATATTAGATGGTACTGTTGCAGTTTACCTCAAAGGTGGCTTTAGGTAGTTGGGGGGAACTCAAAAAGAACCCAAAAATTGAAAAGATGGACTATGATCATTTTCCTAAGAAAATACTTTCCCCAATTGTGTTACATATATGGCTTATCCCAGGTGGACTTTTCCTCATCTCTGTTTATGGTTAAGCCATTTCCTGTTATTCTTTTAAAAAGTATTTATTTATTTTATATGCATTGATGTTTTGCCTGCATGTATGTCTATGTGAGGGTGTCAGATCTTGGAGTTACAGACAGTTGTGAGCTGCCATATGGGTGCTGGGAATTGAACCTGGGTCCTTTGGAAGAGCAGCCAGTGCAGTATTAACCACTGAGCCACCTCTCCAGCCCCTCCTGTTATTCTTGATAAGTTGCAGAAAATTCAGGGAAAGCAACTGTTGTAACATCACAAGTGATAAGCCCCCAGGGGCTGGGAAGAAGTACTACTATCCGATCACTTAGTAATTGTTAATAGTGATTAGGGTGATAATTATAAGCTGATTGTTAAAGGGAGACATACAGGGCCCTAGTGTTCCTTGACAGAGCATAGAGCAAGGGGGGCAAGGAAGATTTGGGGCGCCCCCTAGCAGGAACCACCACCGACTCCCTCTTTTCTATCCCAGTCGTTCCAGCCTTAATTTGAAAGCAGACGATGGACTGAGACCAAACTGCAAAACATCCCAGATTACCACGGCCATCATCAGCATCCCCACGCCCCCGGCTCTAACCCCAGAGGGAGAAAGTCGGCCCCCTCCTGCCAGCCCAGGACCCAACACGAACATTCCTTCCATAGCCAGCAACGTTGTCAAGGTCTCTGCCTTGTAAAAACACCGGACAGAGGGCCCGAGGGGTTAGTGGGGAGTAAAGGGGGCTGGCATGTTAGTGGGTGGTCACTGAGACCACTCCCTCCCCCTTTCCCACTATTTCTGCCTGCCCCGTTAACACCCCTAGCACTGAGACTTGTGCGTGGAAGGGAAAGGAAGCAGCAAAGGGGACCTGAGGCTCCCGCTGCTGGTGTGGACATAGCCCTGTGACATCGCATCTTGCTGGGGCCTGAGGAAGGGAGGGGGTGGGTAGGGAATAGGCCATTAGGGGGTGTAGGCCGCTTGCCTGGACAGGGCCTGGTAGGGGCACCTCAGACCAAATAACAGTTGTTTCTGAAGACCCCAGTGAGGAAAACACAAGACCAAGGGAGGCCCAGAGGCCGAGTCGTCACATGCAAACAGGAAGAAAATATAACACTGTGTACTCAGCACCTTTTTCAAGGATCTTAATGGATAATATTTATTCATGGGAAAAGGTGGAAAACAAAATCAATGGATTTTTGTGAAATGTTTTTCTCCATGGACCCAACACCTTTAAACCAAAACGATGCATTTTGTGAGGTTGGTTTTTATTTTTCTCCTTTTATAGCAAAAGCTTTTAGAGGCTCAAAGTCAGTTATTGCTGAGTTCCTCCCCAGTCCCAGGAGGAGTGAGGGCACCTTTGCTGGGCCTTCACTGCCCAGCCAACCTGCACAGAGCTGTCCAGCAACCACACAGCAACCCTTCTGCTCCGTCCGTCTGTCTCCTTTGTCTCTGTACCTATCTGCTTCACCTTGGCTGTTTCTGTGTCTAACCATCTGTCTCACCGTGGACAGTAAAGCCTTCTCTGTCACTGCCAAGTACTGCAGACCTGCGCCTGGGAGTCAGGCTGAGCAAATGCAAATACGGAAAGGAAAGGAAGCCAAGTGGGGGGGAGCTGAAGGGAGAGGTAAGTCTACCTTATGAACAGAGGTGCTTCCCTTGTGGTCGGAACCACTTGTCTTTGCAGTTTGGGGACAGGGGTGGGGGTTATGGTTACGTGTATCACACTGGGTCTTGAAAATGGAAACAGCAACTTCAGAAAGCAGTCGTTTCTGCTATACCCTGGTGAAGACAGAAGCACCAAGGCTCCCAGCTGCCAGAGCTCCAGGGCACCTTGTTACGTAGGTACGTGCCCTCCTTTAGGGTCCACCGAAAAGCCCATGCAAGCTGCCGAGAGGCTCTGCAAGCATCCTCAAGTAAGGACGATGGACTTACCGCCCGAGGCAGTGCCTATATGTAGGGCATGAAGGGTAAGGGTATGTGCTTCTTGAGGGATGTTTCAAAGCAAGAAAGCAAGCAAGAGGCTCCAGATGACTCTTTCCTGGTCTGAGAGGCCCTGAGGTCCGAGTCGTCTTCGAGTATCATCTCTGAAGACAGCCCAAGTGGGAACACTGATGACCTCCATAAGAGAGTGGGGATTACTTCTTGAAAATGTCGAAAATATGTTTGCTCACGTTATTTACATGGTAGTGGGCCTGGGAACAGTATTTCTGGAATCTCTCTAATCATTTTCACCACTTAGAGTGGAGCAGGTGAGCCTCGGGTTAGTGACAAGGGCCCCTTCCTGCCCTCCCAACCCCAACTATTTTCCTGCGATCTCTGAAGCATGGGATCTGAGACACGTGAGCTGCTTAGGAACTTCTTGTCCATTCTACAGTTCACAGCAAGTCAAAACTCTCTCTGCCCAGTACAGCTGTCGAGATGAGTTTTACTAGCCAAGGGTCTGAAAGCACCCGGGGGGCTTCTATGGCCTCAGCTCCAGTGACCCTGTACACAGAGGAGTCCGGGTGTTTTGAGGTGGTACCAAACAAGAAAGTGGTCAGAAAGACGGAAGAAAAGTGCCCTTCTCTCCATCTCCGTCTCCCCGTCCCATCTTCAGTGGCTCCTGCTAGTCCTTTCTCTAGATCTCGCCTCAGGATCTCCCCTTATCATGGAATGGAGCTATCCTCGCAATCCAGGAATTCCACCAGCCAAGGCAGAGAGCCAAGCTGGACCCAGTTTTGGCAGATACACAAAGAACTAGAAAAGGATCTTCATTTTGAGTGAATGGACCATGGGACAAAGGAATGTCTAGGTGCACACGACATCCGAGTGGGATAAGGATACAGTTTAAAAGGAACACTGATGTTTCTACATGCAAGCCACCGTTCTATTTAAGAGCAAGTCATTGCAGGGCTTAGGATGACAACTCAACCAAGGATCTCCTTGTCACTTGGGCAGTGCACCAACATAGCACATTATGGTTCTCATGAAAAAAATATATTTTAAAACTGTGTCCCCCAAAATTCCATTTTTATTGACTTGAGCGAACTGAATGTTTATGTTGCTTCTATTTCATTTCCAAAGCCCGTATCATGCCAGTTTCCTCTGCCCCCACCCCAAAAAATCATTAGACCATCTTCATTTTCCTTCCTCCATTGCAGTCTTGGCAGGGAGTAAGGGACCCAGCTCACCAGTGTTCAAAGGTATCAACCCAGGAAAACAGCTCACAGCCATGTATCTCCTAAAAGGTATTTGTGATCAAGTACAAGGGCAAAAGTGTGCTGGATCAGTTTAGTAAGTCTGGCTCACCAGCTAGTAAGCGAAGAACCAGAATTATCAGAATCTTCTAGAGACCAATAGCTTTCTGGTGCAAATGACTCCTGGTGCACAAACCATGTTAGAATAACCGAAAATTCCCCAAACCACCACTCTATTCAATCCTGTTTAGCACTAGGGGAGAGGGTATCAAAAAGACAAACATAAAAAGCCTAAGACTACATTCAAATAATAAATGGGAATACCTTGGAAAATGTAATATTGGGTACACCAGACCTAGGGATGATTAAACAATCGCTAATTCATTTTACAGTGTAAAAAGCTGATGCCCAGAGAACTTGACTCACTTAAGGTAATGTAGTCATTTAAGGATAGACCAGGGACCAGAGCACAAGACCCTTGGCCACTAGTCTAATGTGCTTTTGTTTTGTTTTGGGTTTTTGTTGTTGTTAACACACCCTTTGCCTCGCGGAGTTGATATGTTGAGGAAGGTTCATCAAAGATGCCATGACATAACTAGAGACACTCCTGTGTAAATGTCAACACTTGACTATACTAATACAAATTATAGACATCAAAGCAACCGTTTCTTGGGTAGAGCAAGCCACAGGTGTTCAGGTCTATAAGAAACAGGTGAAAAGGGAAGTCCGAGATTTTTCAGGCAAATGCTTGATTTTCTCAATGAAGAGGAGGCTTGGACAATGACCTTTCAAAGCACACCTTTCCATCGCTTCTCGCTGCATCTGTGAAGGTAGTCAACCTAGGAAATCCTTGATTTCAGACAAAGAAATGGACACAAAACTGAATGACTCCTCCTAGGTTTCATGGCAAGTCTGTGGCAGAATTATGATGATCCAGGACTCAGGCATCATGTCCTGGGGGTGTCTTCTATATCCCGCTCCATGGCTCTAAGGTTTGCTCATATTTTTAAAAGCTGGGTTTCAAGGGTGATGATTAGGGGAGCCATTCCTGAAGTAGCAGGACCTCCTGAAACACACCATTATTTTTTCCTAATGCCCATTTTTCCTAAGTAGTCTCAAGCTCAGGACTAATTGTACAGAACCCCTTTCAAAAGACCAGTAGATATTCTTAACAACTGAACATTATTAGTCTACGACCACATCATTTGATCGGATGTTAATGGGAACAGCAAATGATCCGTGGTTCACAAAAGCCACATACAGAACTGCTGAGGATGTTAATACAGTTGGCTTCTCTTCCCTGCAGTTTGGGATCAAGTCATTTTCTTATCAGAATGCAGGTTGGAAAAGTACCTGAGAGCTTTATATGCCTAGATCGTTTTCCTTGTCTTTTTAAAAATAGCAGTAGTGATTGAAATTGAGCTAGCATTAGATTTGAAATTATTAATGGATTCTAGTGATTCAGGCTCCCTCACTTCAATTACTAGGTAACTAAGTAAGGCAGAAGGATCCCAATACCATTCACTGGGAGTAATAGCTTCCCTTTCATGCTAGTTGGCATGGTAACCATCGTACGAGGAACATGAGACTTTTACTTTTTCCTCTAACTTCCTAATGAATTCTCATCACTTGCAAAGCTTTAAAATGGGACAAAGGAAAAACAATGTCATGACCCAGGACACATGGAGCCCAAACAGCATCATGAAAAGCATCAGAACCAAGGCAAAGTGGCTTTGAAAAAGGAAATGGCTTTTTAAAGGGGTTCCTTATGGGTCTTGTTTTTTATTCCGGATATTCTGTGTTTTCTCATCAAATGTGGGAATGCCATTTCTCTTAGCAGGTTACTTATACTATGCTGGCTGGTGACACATTGGCCAGTGCAGGGCCCTGACCCAAGTCCTGGGGGGACTCCTTGGACCAAGGGACTATTTTACAAGCCAGGGAGGTGGGAGGGGTGGTATATTTTTGATAACCAGACATTCCAATGTTTTCCTTAGAGGTCATGAGCTCCCATTAATGTTCTCGTGAGCAACATCAAGTGTGTTCTTTTCTATTTTCGTATAATTACTGGGCTTTGCTTAACAACATCACAATGGCAAAGAAATATACTGTATAAAACTGCAGGAAGACAAATGTGAAAACTTTCTGTGGGGGAAGAAAAGCTCTTAAGTTTCTTGTCTTCTTTTGAAATCGTAGTGCATATGTTATAACATGTATATCATTTACAGTATCGAGTCCTGTGCCACGGCTGTACCTGATGTATCCAATCTGGATTAAACAAACTATGTGCCACAAGCCTTGGAGTGGGGCAGTTTCTTTTAAAACCAGTTCTTTCTCTTCCAAAACCACAGCCTTCCATCAGGAAGCTTTCTATCCTGCTAGAGCAATGACATAATCTTACGGGTAAAGGCCTTGTCTAACCTGCCCCGTCTCCTTCTTCATAAGCAATTCCACTGCTTCCCGGAGCTTGCCTGTCTACATGCGCTAGGCAGGTTCTGTTTTAACAGTGGATCACTGGATTGAATTTGTCTATCGCGCTCTTAAGGGCCAATTACTAAACAAAAATCTGTCTTTATACATCAACATTGGCTCTACTGAGGCCTCCTCTGATATCTGCTCCACCGAGACCAAGGTCTGAAACAAACACACACACTCAACAGTAAATGCTATAGAGAATAAAAGTCTCGACAGGCAAGAGGAGCACAGCTAGGTTTGTCACATACTGTGACTTCACATCTGTCACTTTTTACTTCTTCCTTTCAGCTCCTTTCTTGACTTTAAAGGGGGTGTGGGCAGGATTAAGTACCCCTTAAGATCTAACCTTAACAATTCTGTTCGTGTGAGAGAAGCATTTTCATGGTCTGACATGCAAGAGCACAAATGTAAATCTTTCTCATTCTCCAAAACCACTGAAATCAGTAAAAGAAAGGGGAAGCATACACAGTATGTTCTCAAGTCCAGGTCAAGTACGGAATTCACTGTAAGCACTGCTGCTCACATCCTTTCTACCCACTAGGTGTCACTAAAGACCCACAGCTCAAATAATCCTGACGAAAACTGCAAAGTACCTGCACTCCAACTCTGCCTGCATTCAGTTTTCTTTTTCATTACTAAACAGTGTGTGACGCCTTTGCAGGTTTGATGCTGAGCTTTGATTCCCAGATTTACAACGTAAAAGGAGAGAAGTGAGTCCTGTTATCTTCTGACCTCCACCCATGTACCATGACATGCAGGAGTACACACACAAAAAAAAAAATGTAATAAAATTGTTTTCTCACTATGTAGTTCTGTTAGACCAGGCTGGCCTCAAACTCAGAGACCCACCTGCACCTGCATCCTGAGTGTTGGGATTAAAGGCGTGTCCAACTATGCCCAGCTCCTAATAAAACTTTAAAAGCACTAAATGTCAAGTCGTATATATGCACTTGTTCAAAAGATACAAAACAAACAAATACATTCTGCCTTAAGACAAGATCTTTGTGATGGCATGTCAACAATAGCCATGAAAAAATGGAAATTATTTTATATTTCAAGGGAAATGGGAAAAGCCCTCAAAAATTTCTGTTCTGAATCATTCCTTCTCTTCGTCATGACCCACAGTATAATCATTCTTCAATTACTTTGGTGTTCTGGGACTGAAATTTACCTTAAAAACACATGCTCTTATAAATAAAGAAGTAATTTGCATTCTTAGAATTATCCAAAGCGGAGGGTTGGAGAGATGGCTCAGTGGTTAAAAGCACAAGACAAAGTTTTGTTCCCAGCTGTTGACAGAGGTTTCTGTCTCACCTGGTCCCGCAGCCATTCAGTGACACAGAAACATACAGAGGTCTACATTAATCATAAACTTGTTGGCCTATTAGCTCAGGCTTTTTATTAACTAATTCTTACATCTTAAATTAGCCCATTATTCTTGTCTATATTAGCCACGTGGCATGGTACCTTTTATTAGCGAGGCATTCTCTTCTTGCTCCCTGTGTCTGGCTTCCTCTGTCACAACTGCAGACTGACTCTTTCTTCTTCCCAGAGTCCTCTTGTTCTCACCACCCCATCTATACCTCCTGCCTGGCTACTGGCCAATCAGCATTTTATTAAAATAATACAAGTGACAGGACAAAAGACCACTGTCGTCCCCCCCACACACACACACAAGCCACGCACAGGGGGTGGCAGAAGTCCTTCCCCTTTCACCTCTGCACTACCACTACCTGGAATGGAAACAGCTCCAACTTCCAACTTCCCCAGTTCCAGCCCATGGATACGAAGTCCTTCAGCGCCTCATGAAGATGCATATGCTCGCTTTCAAAGTGCCCCAAGTTTCTCAAGTTTTAATTCATATACTTGCTATTGGATTTGGGAGTGTTTTTGTTTTATTTTGTTTTCCATCAGCTCTCTCTCCACCCTGTGAAGCTTGACTCAGGCATTCAGTGTTCAACATTTACAGAGACCCTAAGGAAACCTGCTCTGGATGACTTAAGAATGCACACGAATCCTGAATAACTAAAGGAATTCTGTATCCAAAAAAAAAAAAAGAGGCAAACACAAAACAAACCTGGAGAGAATACAATTAATTTCAAGACTAATGGGTAGTCTCATCCCTAATTAAGATGCAGCAGTATTCTAATTAATCCCCTAGCAATGACAAACAATGAAGTTGGCTCTGTTGTGGTGGGGGAGGGTAGAAAGAGGTGAGTTCAATTACATAGTACTGACAGGATCTTATTTAAGTGTGTAATTAAAATCTCTACAACTTAGTAATATATTAAACCTAACCTAGGTTTGCTAAATTATTTCATCTAACTTCACAATACATGTACAGTATTGATTTTTCGATATACGACTGACCATGCCAAATCACAGAAATCCAAGCTGAATGCTTTAAGACTAAATGCTAAGGACGTTTCACACGAAATGACAATGGCTGTGTGTTTGCTGACAACATTAGAATAAAGGGTCTACACTGCTAAGTATGTACACAGAGAAGAACTTTGCTATTTTAAAGTAATTTCTCAATACATAAGGGATTCTCTCACCTAAATCCAGTTCACAACAAGATCCCCGACCCCAAGTTTAGTGATAAAAAAAATGCTTAGCCTCTAAGAGCTATAACTTTCCTAATCATAACTTAGAGAGCTCGGAAAAATGATAGCTCCTCTTAGATCCTAGCATTCAAGGAAAGAAGTTCTTTGGCGCAGATTAAGGAGACTAGAACATAGTATGGAAAGAGTCAGAACAGAATGGACTTGTCTTCTATCACACCCTGAGCACTAGAGCTAGGCCTTTCCATTAGCCTACCCGCAGAACTAGTAGGTCCCATCTATGCAACTCACAGCAAGTTTCAACCTGGGCTGCGTAAATGCACTTAAGAGGGCCTACGAGTCCTTTGCAATTTCGTTCACAATCCCACTTACGGAATGAGAAATTTTCCTGGGTCAGCCTATCCATGGCTTCTAAGAGATTCATTTAGAACCCAAGAAGCACTGAGGATAAGTTGCCCCGTGAGCAGAAGGTAGCCACAGATGACACTGCCCTACTTAACACAGTGAGATGTGGGCAGCCTTCAGCTTCTTCAGGAGGATGAACAGAAAGCATCCACAACATTGACCTAAATCTGTTTTCACAGCTAGCAGAAACTACCACGGGAAGCAGAGGGCACTGAAAGATTCCTTCCTGCCTAAACCTCAAAGATCTACATGATCAGATTCCCATGAGAATACAGTAATACAGAAATGTAGTGCAATCCTTTTGTAAGGAACTCCACAGAAAAACATTATATTCAAATTTTAACTTTTTATTTAAGGAGTGCCATATACATCACCTTTTAAAAGGTTTCTTTTGGGAACAGCCTACATGAAGTGGCACCTTGGGGGTCTTTGGATCCAAGTTCTAAAAATTCTCTTGCAAATCTGATGAAATTGGAAAAAAAAAAAAAGAATATTCCTGGACCAAGTCAAAATACTCTGAAAAATAGCTGTGCCCCAGTAGAAAGCCTCAAAGTCCTCTCAAGTTCCTCCAAAATGCCACCATCCCCCACTTACTCCAGGTGAAGAGTGCACATCCATTACTGCTGACAGTCTATGGTCATCACTGGTTACTGCGCATCATTTCTTGGAGATACACTGTATTCATCTGGTAGGCAGCCATCCAACTGGGATGTCTCTGAGCATTCCAATAGTACGAGTGGGAAGCAACAGCATAATATTCTTGCCACGCCCTGTAATATGCCCTCCAGTACTCCTCATAATCCTGGTAGGTGTCGGAGAAACTCGCATCTGTTTCTCTCTGACAGTCATACCAGTCCTGGGGTTCTGTCTGGGCTCGGTAAGAGGAGCGCCGTGGTGGATTTCTCCGACTCTGCTTAGATCCCTGGCTAGCTCCTTCTTTATGTCTTGCCTTCACTGGGGTTTCAGGAGACTCCTGACACTCCACTTGACTTGGGGCATCATTTCCACTCACAACCTGTTCCAAAGGGAGCGGTCCGCCCACAGGCGTACATTCGGAGTCTTTCAACTGAGTGTCAGAAGAGCCTTCCAAATACGACTTAGTGCCCTTGCTCTGGGAAGAAGTCCTTGAGCTGCAAGAATCGCTCTCACTCTCTGAGTCCCCAGACTGGCTACTACTCGCCAGTATCTGTGCTCTATCTTCAGAGATGCGATTTCGCACAAAACCATTGTGAGGATTCACAGTCTGAGCCCCAGGCCCCGTGTAGTGCCGGATAATTTCCACAGGCTTCTCTAACCCCTCTTTAATGTAGTGCTCGTAATCCTCTACCAGTTCCGCAAAAGTCAAAGTACATGGCTGATGAACTTTGAAGGAAGAGAGACAAGGGATTTGGGGGAGGGGCCCAGATGAGGCTTCTTTGGACTGCTGCTGGCTGCTGCTGGAGAAGTCCTCAGCAGCAACGGTCTGATCAGAACTCTTCACTTGCTCTTCCGGTTGTGTGTTACAGCCCAACTCTTCCGGTGGAGCAGCCTTTTCTATGATCCCACACTCTGAGGGGCTTTTCACAGGAGGTTTCTGTTTGCTACTATGCTTTGATTTGGCTGAGAGTGTAGACACAGAAGTATTTCTAGGGGAAGGCATTTGGTTACCAGGAATTCTTTGAGTCTGGAAGGCTCTCTCTGGTTTCTGAACTTGCTTTTGGGGAGTCTGGGTAGGTAGACTGGGTACGCTGCGTGTGTGCAGTGCAGCTTTGACCTCCACATCACAGTCCAAGCACTCTTCCATCAGGCCAGGAGGAACGGGGTCTATATACAAGGAAGAATACATATTAAAATTCTCAGCCCAGGTATGGTGGTGCACACCTTTGATCCCAGCACCCCTGAGGATAGAGGCAGATGGATCTCTGTGAATTAGATGCCAGCCTGGTCTACACATCACATATCAGGCTAGACAGGGCTACACAGTGAAACACTGCCTCAAAAATAAAACTGCAGAGCCTATAGCTTTGGGTCTAATACAGTAGAATACTCCTCATGTCCCAAGTAGTTACTTTACTTACCTTCTCTACTTATCAGCTATTAACATTTTTACTTAGCCTACATTTTAAAGTATGCCTAAATGTCCTAATCTACAAGAAACAAATTAAAAACAGCATGTACTCACAGGCCTGTGGTGAGAATTAAATGAGTTAACATGCACACAGTAGACTATGTGCTATTATTTTTATAAGCCTACCATCACTACAACTGTAAAAACGTCAAAACTTTTGATTCACAAGGAAGCCAGGCATGGTGTCTCAAAATAAATTAACTAATTAAAAACAAACAAAAGAATGTCAAAAGGAAATGCACACACCTGGTAAAGGGAGAAGGTTGATGTTACATTTCTGGGCAATTTTCATCATCATGTTTTCTTCTTCCCCCCTAGAGCAGTAGGTCACTGTCAGTCCCAAGGTACCTAAGAGTATGGAGTAACATAGAAACTCATTTCCACAGAAGCAGCAGTCCAAGTACCTTTCGTATCAGACTTCTTGTGAAAGCACTAAACTTCCTTTTTCCTTACCAAAGCGGCCAGCTCTGCCAATCCGATGCATGTATGTCTCCCAGTCTAACGGCACATCCAGATTTACTACCAGATTCACCTTCTCAGCATCAATCCCACGGGAAGTCTTGAAGACAATTGTTTGTAATAATTATACCATGGCTACCAGTGTATGCTCTTCTGGTATAACCAAAAGTCAGATTTAAAACAGGCAAATATTTAGCATTGAGAGGAAAAAAATCTATTTCCAATGGCTAAGTAGGCCTAAACCATTTCAAAAATAATTTTAAATCAAACATTAAAGTTATTTTTAAGAAAGTACTTTCCCCAGAACTGGAAAGATAATTTATATCTCTGGCACCTGCTAGATGTATGAAATAGGACAGCAATCTAATAACACCACACTCCAAGATGAACCATCAGGCAAACCTAGCAGGAGCCTTACCAAATCTGTAGAAATGAGAACTCTGCAATGAAACTGCTTTAGTTTCGCCATAGCATCAAGGCGCTGATTCTGGTTCATGTTACCTAGAAAGACCCAAAAAAAATTCTTAACACCTAAGCATGTCAGGTATGACAGCACACAGCTGCCATCTGTCATCCTAGTACTCAGAGGTTGGGGAAAAAAGTCAGAGTTCAAGGCCAGCCTAGACTCCTTAAGATCCCATTTCAAAAACAGCAACAAAAACTTAAGCTTAGATACATTAGCTTAAGTATCAAATCCACAATAAGCAAGGATCATAACTCTCAATCGTAATGTTTTAAAAGAAATAACCAAGTTAATTGTATCCTGTTTACAAATATGAGTGCTAAAATCTAAACTCGGTATTTTCAAAATATGCTTTAGGCAATCAATTTGAAATTCAAGAATCAATTTTAAATGGTGATATTCAAATAACAAATAGTTCTTAGGAAAAAAGTTCTTACCAACTGTTTACAAATCTTGTTTTAAGGGGGCTGGAGAGATGGCTCAGCGCTTAAGAGCACTGCCTGCTCTTCCAGAGGTCCCGAGTTCAATTCCCAGCAATCATATAGTGGCTCACAATCAACTGTAATAAGATCTAGTGCCCTCTTCTGGCCTGCAGGCACACATGCAGACAGAACACTGTATACATAATGAATAAATAAATCTTTTTAAAAAAGGAAACAAATCTTGTTTTAAGAGTCTCTATATGCATGTGTCTATGTGTCTGACTGTATACAGTTGCATGTGCCTATACATTCAGAGTCCAGGAGAGGGCATCAGATACCTAGGAGCAAAAACACCCACCTGGTTTGATATGTGGGTGCTGGGGTCCAAAGTCCTGTGCACATGATTGCACAGGAAGTGCTTTTAATACTGAGTTCTTTCTACAGCCCACAAATCTGGTTTTGAATGTGACCCAGGGTTCAACTATCAGCCTACTAAGAAATTAATCTCCCTAGTACCTCATCATACTGAGTATGTTCCAGCTAATAAGAATTACACTACATACAAAACTGAAGATAAAAATCAAAAATTTCTTTTAAGTCTTTCCTACTAATCCAGCAATTAACTCTGTGGATGAAGTGAGTGACTTCTGCCTTCCATCGCCCATTAAAGTCAATTCAACAGCTGGAGGTATAGCTCCAAAGGAGAGTACTTACCAGGCATATGAAAGGCCAAGGTAGGGCAGCAGAGAAGATAACTCAGCTAGTCTTAGCATGCTTTTCTATGACAGGGTCTTGCTATGCCACCCACACTGGTCTTAAAGTTAACATAGTCAAATACGGCCACAGGCCCATGACTTTTCCACTCCAGCCTCTAGAGTAAATGCAAAATCATACCCTGCTTAAATTTTAGCATTTTAATAATGGATTATTAAAGTATTTAAGAGAATTTAAGTATCTCTGATCACCGATTTTCTAAATTGTTACTACAGACCAAGTTATTCCTTTAAAAAAATTTAATTTAAAAAATTCCAGGAGACTGATTATCAAATTCCAATGAAGAATAAACCCAAATTTCCTTTATTATGAGTGCAGTCTCGCACTTGTGAAACAATTCAAGAAGTGATCTTTTTCTCCCTTAATGTGGAAGGCTTCAAGGCAACACATTAAACAAAGACAAAGCTGGACTTGCCTGAAATGCATTCTGTAGGAAAACCTTTAGAAGAAAGGATATCCGCCAAATGCTGAGCTCTACAAAAGAAAAAGATTTACAACTCTCAACTATTGCCTCATGTCTATTCTTTGTTTTTTAAAATTCCCTGGATTAAGTTATTACCTGCTGTGCAAATTAGAAAACACCAAGGCTTGATTAAATGGGATTCTACTAAAAAGTTCCTGTAAATGCTGACTCTTTTCCTCAAAAATCTTATGAGCCAAAGGGTAAGAATTGACCACGTGGTAGTACTGCTTCAAACCTACAAAGAAGTCAAAAGTCCCCAGTTAAAACAAGCACATCTGGTGACTTCCAATGGCAACTATGACACAGTCACAGTCAATCAGACATGGGAAGGCCCACAATGTCAAAGACTAGCACTAACTGAAACCTATACATACCTATGAGGCTTGGATCACTGGGATTCAACCTTACAAATGTGGGATCTCTCATATACCTTGTCAAAGCATTAGCCAAAAATTCAGGATAAGTAGCAGATACTGCCAACATCTGTTTACTAGCAGGTAAAGAAGAGTAAATCCAACTGTAAAATACAAGAAAACATAGACAATGAAAACTATGCAGACAGCAAACACTACCTGGAAAAGTTAAAGACACATTTAGACACAACATTTTTATAATCAAGTTAGTTCTCTTACTTTATTTGCTCCTGGAAACTGCCTTCTTCTAAAAGCTTATCTGCTTCATCAAGAATAAAGAGACGGATACTGCCCGGATTCAGGTAGTCAAGTTCTATGAGCTGTTTAATTCTACCTATATGCCAGGAAAACAACAAAACCTGAAATATTCATGACATATCAAATCTGTTCAAACCTCAAGACTGCTTTACAGTATTTATCCACAGGTTACACTGAAGAATTTTCTCAGTGTGCATTCACATACTAACTCAAAATATTAGTACTCTTAAAATTCTCATCTTGCCTGAATCCATTCTTTACCCCCCTCTCACTTCTCATTCCTAATAAATATGGAAAACGAACATCACTGTTATCAAGACTTGAATGAAAGGAACTGAATTCTACATTGAGTAATTTATGAGCAAATCACCAGAGAAAACAACAAAAGTCTAAATCCATGACTTAGACAGGCTTCCTGAAAGTCACGTCATATGTCAGAAGCCTGTCCCACGTATTCTCAAACACGCTACAGGACGGAGATGAACAGATTCTGTTGATAATTCGGCCATGCATCTCACTGGTCTAACACTCTTCATTTCTAGTGAAAGTAATTATTGCCATCATCAAAGACTCCCGTTTAACTATGGTCACAGTCAATGCTCCACTCCTCAAGAACTTCAGCTACCAACAGATATTAACAACTTACCAGGAGAGCCAACAGCAATATGACACTTTTTAAGTCTGGTTTTGTCTTGCGATAACGGGGTCCCTCCAATAAAGACGTGACATTCTAACCCTTCCATTTTTATTCCAATGGCTGTGATAACAGAATGTATCTGAACAGCAATTTCTCTTGTAGGAGCCAATATCAAAATCTAAAACAAATTGTAAAATATTACTTTAACAAGCCAGAGGAACACACGAGTGATACATTCATTGCATGCTGTGCTTCTTTTCATTTTAAAAGAGAAGCTTCAAGACCAAAAAAACAACAAAAAACCAGCAATCCATTTATTTATTCAATTAATTATTAAGAACCTACTGCATGGGAGAAAACATACAAGTTGTGAAAGAATTGCTCTCCTGGCACTCTTCATATAAACAAGAAACATATTTGTAATAACAAGTAATAAAAAGTATTCTTTTAAAAAAATTCAAATAGTGCCAGGCAGTGGTAGCGCACACCTTTAATCCCAGCACTCGGGAGGCAGAGGTAGACTGATCTTTGTGAGTTTGAGGCCAGCCTGGTCTACAAGAGCTAATTCTAGGTCAGGTGCCAAAGCTACAGAGAAACCCTGTCTCAAATGAACCAAAAACAAAAACAAAACCTAGGTTTAGAATTTGGTCTGCTGCCAAGTATCTCAAGTCAAAACTCTCAAATACACCCTAATTTACAAATAGACTAGCCACTGTCCTTAAGAAGTATATTCAATATCTCCTAGAATTTGGTGGTTACAGAACTACAGAACTCAAAGAGGTTCCTAGATGACAAATACAAGGATTCTGGGTTTAAAAAAACGAAACAAAACAGCATTTTTGAAGATTCATCTTCATGGCAGCCACTTTTTTAAAAAAAATATTTATTTATTTATTATGTATACAATGTTCTCAGTATTCTGTCTGCATGTATGCCTGCAGGCCAGAAGAGAGCACCGGTGTTGCGGGAGGTCCTCCCACTCCTCCAGCCTATAGCTGCTGAGATACCAGCCCATTGGGGCATGGTCTCTCTCCCTTTAAAAAAGCAGCGACTTCCCTCTCCGCTCTCTCTCTCACTTCCTGCTCCGCTGGCCACTAGACTCCCTTCCTGGTGGCGCAGAAGGCTGTGATCTGTAAGTTTTTCCCCTTTAAATAAATACCACCCTATTGATCATAATTCCAAACTGGTGTGGCATTGCTTGTGACTTACGTCTCCATACCAGATCTCATTACAGATGGTTGTGAACCACTATGTGTTTGCTGGAATTGAACTCTGGACCTTTGGAAGAGCAGCCAGTGCTCTTAACCACTGAGCCATCTCTCAGCCCGGCAGCCACTTCTTGAACTTGAAATAAAGACAACCACAACTACTACACTCCAGAAGATGGTGGGAGGATCATATCCAATTGACTGTTTAATTCCCAGTGCCTAATGTAGTATTTATATGTAATACTGGCTGAACAAATCTTTTTGAAGAATGATCTCCCAAACCCAAATTTCCTACTAATTTGAGTAGGACAATCTTTTTTTTGTTGTTTTGTTTTGTTTTTTGAAGCAGGGTTTCTCTGTAGCTTGGGAGCCTGTCCTGGAACTAGCTCTTGTAGACCAGGCTGGCCTCAAACTCATAGAGATCCGCCTGCCTCTGTCTCCCGAGTGCTGGGATTAAAGGTGTGCACCACCACCACCCGGCTGACCATAGGACAATCTTAAAACCAATCCAAAACAACCTAAAATTGGAAAATTGGGAGATCAACACACGCACACAAAAGACTTTAAGAACCACTGGGCAGGGGTAGGGATGTGTCCTGGAGGCAACCACATGGTGGCTCACCATTATCTATAATGGGATCTGATGCCCTCCTCTGGCATACAGGTGTACTTGCAGACAGAGCAATCATGACATTTTTAGAAAAGAAAGAAAAAAGAACCACCTGAAGCCTGGCGGTGATGGCATACACCTTTAATCCTAGGAACTGGGAGACAGAGACGGGCAAATCTCTTGTTGAGTTCGAGGCCAACCTGTCTACACAGCAGGTTCTAGGTCAGCCAAGGCTACAAAGAGAAACCCTGTCTCAAAAAAAAAAAAAAAAAAAAGCACAACAACACAAAATTTGCCATAGCATATTAAATAAACCAAAACTTTTACCTTCTAGGTCTAACCCCAGTTTATCAAGTGAAAGTTTTTAATTGCGTAATGATCTTAGTTGACAAATGTTCAAGAAGTTATTATAGAAAATTCCAAGTTTAAAAAACTAATAATGATATTCTTGGCAACAACTCAACGATCTTATTACCATCTAGTTTACTTCTGTAATTTTCAAATGGTTTGGCTTCATTCATCAAACTCACCATCTATGTGGAGTCAGTAGTTTTTTCCTAAGTCTAGCTAGAGTCCACGTGCCTATCCAACCCCTCTGGATCCTCTGTATTAAACTCACCTGAGTACTATAGTTTTCAAGAATAAGAGAGTCTAGAGCAATGGTGGAGAATACACAAGTTTTCCCAGTGCCAGACTTGGCTTGAACAATTAAATCTGAGGAAGAAACAAAATACTTATCATTAGCTAGATTTACTGAAGAAACTAGAGATTAATATGAGATCAGAGAATGACCAGGCTCTCTCCTAAGACCACCTAGGTGTCACCAGTACTTTTAGTTGACTCTCAAACGCGCACATAGCGTGCTTGATCCCTGACTCAACCAGAGCCATTTCTCCAGCCCCTTGGTCCCCGAATCTCTCTACCGATGACCGTCTCCACCGTGGACTCGATGCTACAAAGTCTTAACCATCTTCAAACTCCATCGCGCGCCCTGAGCCTCGCCGAGCCCCGCCACGGCGCCTCCCCGGAGCTCCCCCGGCTGACCCCGGTCCTCACCGAGCCCGCAGCGCCCCAGCGGGATGGCCTTGAGCTGCACGGGAGACGGCCTCTCGAAGCCGGCCGCCCGCAGCCCCTCTAGCACGGGCCGCGACAGCAGCAGCGACTCGAAATCCGCCGGCTCCGCCAGCACCACGTCCCCTGTACGCGTCCGCGGCCCGCCGATATCGTGAGCGGTCCGCAAGCTCCACGGGGAGCTGGGGGTTGGCTCCGCAGCCGGGACCGGCACGGCCACACAATCCGCCGCCATAGCTGACTCCGCGGTTACCAGGGCCGCCGGGGCTTCAAATGCCGCCGCCATGGTAGCCGCGCCTCCAGATCTCGCGATAGTTAGAGTTGAGGCGGGGCTCCTGGGAGCGAGAAGAGGAAAAACTTTATTGTCAGTATGCTGGAGAAGACACGGACACACTTGGCCTGGAAGTGGAGGGGACGAACGGAAGTCGGAGGCTGACGGTCAGGGTTGGGTGGGGTGCGGGGGAAAATGTAGCCGGGGGAAGAGGCGGGAAGAGCGGAGGAAGATGAAGCTACCCGTGTTGCCGCCTGCGGCCTGCAGAGGGCGTCGCGTGCCCGCGGTGGGCACCGCCCGCCTCCCGCGGCTCTGCTCCGGAGTCGGGCGCCCACGGCGCGCTTTGTGACGCAGCCCGCGCGTCGGTCTCGGTCTCGGCTGAGCCGCGCGGGTCTCGTTCGCCCGTGGCTACGCCGAAGTCTTCGCTCTCGCACCCTTTCGCATTGCCCCTCGGTGCACCCAGACAGGCCCCCGAACCCAGGCAGACGGGGTTTACCACGCTAGGCAGCCCTGTCGTCTCGGTGCCCCAGCCCACTAGCACAGTGCGGGACTGGAGCCTAACTGGACGGCCAGTTCCCAGGCTCTGAGCACTCTCTCGAAAGTCTAGGCCAACAGACGTCTCGGGTTCAACTCATCTTTTGTGTGCCCTTGCTGATCTCAGGTGGGCAACTAGCACACCACTTCTCCTTCCTCTAGACCCGCCCACATGACACCTGTTTAAGAGGTCTTTCTTGAAATCGTGAGTCACCACCATCCTGTCTACTCCTGGCCTTTCCCATTATTCTTATCACTATCCCCCCTTGCTTGACTTTTGGTTTGAGTAGCTTAGTTGTTTGAGTTTTGTTGTTGTTGTTGTTGTTACTGTTGTTTTGTTTTGCTTTTAAGACAAAGTCTTCCTATGCAGCTCAGGCTGGCCTCAAAATCCTCCTGCCTCAGCTTCCCAAATACTGAGATATGACAGGTGTGTGCTACACCACACGTGGTCACTCTTCATGATAAAACTACCCAAAATGTTTATTGTCTTCCTCACTTACCCTGAAGACGGGAATGAACCTATTCTGACTTGTTCTCTTTTGGCCTGGTAGGAAAAAAAAAATCTGACACATTAAACAATATTACCTTCCTCTCTCGAAATGTTCACACAGACCTGCGCAGTTTTGTCTCCTAGCCAATTCGAAATCTCAAGTTGACAAGACATCACAAATCTCATTTGTCCTTAAGTTAATTCTGGTCTTGTTTTCCATACATGCACCGATGTCCCCACATCCCAACTGTGTAGAAATATCTTTGGCAAGGAAATTTCACTAGAAGAGGTTCGGAAGATGGATGCTGTCTGCTTACTAATTTACAAAACACGAAGCAAGAACCTACTATCCATATGAAAGAAGAGGAACGAATAAGGGACTAAGGATCACAGTTAATAAGGAACCAATGTGGAATTAAAGATCTCAGGCTTCCTCTTAGTTGCCCACATCTTTCATCCATTAATCCACAAATTACAAATCTGAGAATTCCTTTTTATTATTTGGTTTTTCAAGACAGGGTTTCTCTGTAGCTTTGGAGCCTGCCTATTCTGGGACTAGTTCTTGTAGACCACGCTGGCCTCGAACTCACAGAGATCCGCCTGCCTCTGCCTCCTGAGGAGGATTCTTTTTTGCTTTGCTCTTGCCCTCTTTCTAACAATTTACTGGCAGATAATGTCTCCAAATACCTCTTCCACTCCTTTTTAATTTATTTCTACTCTGGATCTTTTGGTTGTCCTAACTATTGCAGCCTTCCCTACTAGCTTCCCCGTCCAGAATCTTCTCTGTGCAGACCATGCACCCCACAGGCATTGAAATGGCTTACTTTGTCTGCTTTTCTGTTTCCCAAGGGTTGAAACGGCAACTTTGCTTACAAACCCTTTATTATTTAAGCGCACTTCCAGTCAAGAGTGGCTCATTCCTCACTTCTTCCTTCCTTTCCTAGTTTCTTCTCCTGTTCCTGTGGCAAAATACTTGGACAAAAGCAACTTAAGGAAAAAGGGTTTTCTTTTGTTTTTCTGGACTGTAGTTCGAGATACAGTCCATTATGCTGGGAACCTCAAGGCAGAAGGAGCTTGAAGCAGCTGGCCAGGGTACATGGCGTTCAAGAAACAGGGAGCAATGAATGCTTGCTAGTGAGAAGCAACTTTCTCCACTTTATGCATGCCAGGAACCCTGCCCAGAGAATTGTAGTAATAGGAGCGGCGGGCTGCTTCCCACCACCCGGCTAGCTTTATACCTGAAATAATTACACGGAAACTGTATTCTTTTAAACACTGCCTGGACCATTAGTTCCAGCCTCTTATTGGCTAGCTCTTACATATTGACCTAACCCATTTCTAATATCCCTGTAACACCACAAGGTGTCTTACCAGGGAAGATCTTAACCTGCTTCTGTGTCCGGTAAGAGAATCATGGCTACTCCTTGACTCAGCTTCTTTCTCCCAGCATTCTGTTCTGTTTACTCCGCCTACCTAATTTTATGTCCTATTAAAGGGCCAAGGCAGTCAGTCTCTTTATTTAACCAATGAAATTAACACAAGCCAGAAGACTGTCCCCCATCATTTCCCCTTTTTCTGTTTAAACAAAAAAGAAAGGCTTTCATTTTAACATAGTAAGATTACATATAACAAAATAGTTATCAAGCAAGAATTACAGTTACAATATTTATATCTATTTTATCTTTTATCATAACTAAGGAAAACTATAATTATAACTAACCATTCTTCAACTCAATCAAAGACTCCAGAAGGATATATTACCTAAGCAAACAAGAAATCCAAAGCTCTAGAAATGACAGAGACA
>NW_004949158.1:1803252-1804865 GCF_000317375.1 Microtus ochrogaster
CAACCTATATTTCCTAATTATACATTACATTTTAAATGAACTACACAATCACAACACCTTATTCAAGATCAGAAATACATATACATATAACAAAATTGACCTTAGAATCCATACCAATGTAAATTATTTATATCTATATCATATCCCCCTTTAAATGTAAAAACATTTATAAACAATATTTTGGGAACATGGGCGCAGTTTTTTCTCTCCAAACTGGGTGGTGGGACACAGCCCCGATGCTCCTATTTCAACAGAGAATGGTCCCACCCACAGTAAGATGGGTCTTCCCACAGCAATTCACCTAAAGGGTTATCACCCAGGGCTCAAAGGCACACCCTCAGGTCATCCCAGATCCTGTCAGGATGACAGCTAATACTGATCATTACATGTCCTTTCCTTTTTTGAGATGTTTGCCTGTTCATGTTCATACCATGTAGGCCCATATTTCTACATGGTGTGACAGCCAAGTTCTCGGGCCATGGTGGATATCCCAAGTAGTCACGTCTCCTGCCAGACAGGCCGTCACTACCTAACAAAAGGTCAGGATGTGGTTTTGCTTCTTTCTCTGTAATTTGGAGGATGCCTGATAGAGATGTTAATTCAAGCCTATGTGACAGCTAGCATAAACAGCAGACAGAGCAGACAGGTAGTTGTGGACGTGAAGAAAAGCCATTCACCTGGTTACCTTGGAGACAGAATGCTAATGTATTTCCCCTAAGTTAAGTTTTGGTGTAAAGACAGTTTGGAGAATAAACGAGAGGAATTCTTCGGGATATCAAGAGGAATCTCTGAGAATCTCCCTCCCGATGAAACCATATGAGTCGTATCTTTATTCTCGTCTCCTCACGCTGGTCCAGAGAAAGATAGTTTATGTTGGGGTCTGGTAGAGAAATAATTTATGGTCCAGGCTAGCACCGGATTCTGACAATATCATCATGAGAAACCAAAGCTTTTCTAAAGTAGGTGGAAAGATAAAGAAAATGTGGGTTTACAGTGGGATAGTAAGCAACCTTATTATAAAGGAAGACAATTCTGACAGACACCACAAAATGGAAGAACCTTAAGGACCTTATGCCAAGTGAAGAAGTCAATCAGAGAAGGACAACTACCGTATTCTTCCATTTATGTGAGCCCGCGGAGTGAATCCGACTCACAGATGTAGAAAATAGAATGGTTGTTAGCCAGAGTAGGGAGATGAGCAAGAGAGAGCTGTTATTTAGTGGATGTAGAGTTTGGGATTTGGAGGACAAACAAGTGTGGGAGACTCTGTTTCACATCAACATAACTCCACTTAACACTTGAACTGTACATAGAAAAAGCACCAAGATACTAAACTTGATAAGTGTACTGACCACAAGGTTTTAAAATCATAACTTTTAAAAAGTTTCTACCGCTATGAAGATGGCTCCTCAGGTAAAGGTGCTTGCTTCCAAGCCTGACCACTTGAGTTCCAGCCATGGATCCACATGGTGGAGGGAGAGAACTGACTCCTGCAAGTTCTCTATGACCTCCACATGTATGCTGTCATGTGCACATACCCACACCATATACATGCATGCTTTTATGTGCACATACCCACACCATACACATGCATGCTGTCATGTGCACATACC